>NW_027397065.1:37100328-37163779 GCF_003265705.2 Callorhinus ursinus
TCTTTCTTTCTTTCTTTCTTTCTTCTTTCTTCTTTCTTTTTTTCTTTCTTTCTTTTTCTTTCTTTTTCTTTCTTCTTCTTTTTCCCCTCAGTGGAGGCTGATTGAGTCTCTGGTAGTGGGGGAGGATGTAGTTCTAGCTCTTCAGAATTTCTAAAAAGTGAGCTGTTCCCAGTGCTATGTCTTCTGAATTCCGTTTAGAATTGCATATGCATGCACACGCATGTGTATATGTGTTTACTGTTTAAGGAGAAAATGCCAGAGAGGGGTGCTAGGGTGCCCTGGAAATGCATGTCATGTTTTTAGCTTCCACTACACACAGCAATCTAAACACAGATGGTTCTGGAATATTATTTTGTGACGTGAAAAAGGATCATGAGACTTGTATGTCAGAGGGGCTGATGTTAAAAAGTTATAAAAAAAACCACACACTGAAACCTAAAGATATGAGAGTTCTGAGACTCATAGCCTGGCATAGCCACTTGTGGCATTTAAGTGACATATGTGAGTATTTTGCCATAGGCTGGAGATATTTAAGAGGTGGATATCCTAGGAAAGATAGACGAAGGAAAGGAGAAGGAGAAGAGGAATAACAAAAAGAAGAATAAATCAGAAAAAAATGAAGGTAGAAGTGGTAGCAACAAATGCCTTCACCTACAGCTGCTCCTTCTTTTGAAATATATTTCTTCTCTTGCCTGTCTCTTGAATTTGATTGGCAGTTTCATCAGGATGAGAGGAAAATCACCTGAGAAATTAAGGCACTGGCTTCCTTATCAATCATAGTGACAGATAGAATTGACTATGGCTTTTGTTTGTGGGTTGGTTTGGCAAGACTTCTCTGGGTCAAGTCCATCTCAGTATTTGCAATTAAATGTCAAATGCAATAGGAAAACGAAATTGCAAGTGGGCATGTTAGATGGATTGACCATCATATTATTTTTCTACTTTCATAAATTATTTGAAAATGATGCTCTCAGGAATCATAAGCTAAGGGAGTATACTGCATGCTTTGGAATATATCAGAGAAAGGAAAAGAAAAATACATGTATAGATACTGAAAAGAAGCTTTACATAACTTTGTAAACCAAACTATATTCTAACTATATTCTAACATTGTACAAGGTTGACATGCAATGCATAAGAAAGATTTATCTCTCAATGGTTAAAATTCATGTCAACCTTGGTAGGATAGTTCATGTCCAGGCTGGATCTAGGTTCAGCTGTGTGTAAGTGACACGGATTTTACTAGAATAACTTACAAAAAGCAAACCAGGAAGCTTCCATTTCTAGTGTCATCACTAACATAAAATCTACACAAGTAAATGGCACCAATACTGAGATAAATTCAATTTTGCTTTTGACATTCATCATGTTATAGTACCCAGGAAAGAATACTATTTTCTTTATAGGAAGTGTGTCTCAGTTTTGACATGGGCTCTTTAAAATTGGCTTAGAAAACATTTTTTTTAAAGCCACCTTTCTTCCCTCCTCTCCACATTATAAAGGCTTTTATAAATATGTTATACAATGATAAACTCATTGACTATTCGATATCCAGTCAGATGCATAGATCTGACATCTTTCAGAAGTAATAGCCTGATTGGCTGAGGTTTTTGATGTAATTGAAATTGTAGCCTCCAAACTGAAAATTGTTTGATAAATGTGTGTTTTCCCACTTTGCTTAAAAGGAACCTATTATGTGAGCAGCTGCCTTTTGAATGATATTAATGCTAAAGTGAAGCTTTATTATATTACAAAGTAAAATGAAGCCAGCTTTTAATATTAGGCTGAAAAGTATTGTTATACAGCACGAGGACTGACCTTTGACTCCAGCAAGAAAACTGATTTATAGAACAAAATGCAGAGACACAGCCTTTCAAAATGCCAACACTCTCTCTTTTTTTTCCTAGTGAGGAAAGCCAGAAAGAATTATATATGTAGTTATAATATAAAAGTACCCCAAGGAGTAATACCCTCCAAGGAGTCATCCCAGTAAGTGCTTAAACTTTCCTTAAAGTTGGGTGAAAAGGCCAAATCCACAGGTGGAAAGGCATATTCCATTAAGAAGCTTGGGCCAGGACCCATCTCAATTATTTAGAATAAGTACCAGAGAAATCCAGGCAAAATAGAGCAAATTAAATGGGATCGTCACACTTGGTGATGAGGTTGCCTTGCCGGAAACATAGGACACATGCTCATCCGGTTTAGGATGGATCATAGCAGAGGGGGGAGTTTTGCTCCAAACAGAATTCTAATGTGTGCAGAGGCAAAAAAGAACTTGGTGGGAGGAGGGAGGAGACTCAGTATACAACAGGTTAGGATTTACTTTGTACTAATCCACCTTTCCATTGAAATTTCATATCTGACTGACAAATACGTACAGTGGTCAGGTTCTGTGCAGTTATGCCCAAAGATAAAGTTTTGTCAGCTTATCTCAGTCTGTGTTTTCACTGCCCAGTCCAGAAAGGAGGGGGGTCATGTGCAGCCATGGTTCTATTCGGCAGGGTTACATCAGTATTGTAAAGATGGGCTATCACTAGGAGAAGCTCATTGTGAAAGAAGGGAAAATGAGAGTAATTTTTTAATACTCCAAAGTAAAAAGTGTAGTGCTGGTAATGGATTTTAAAAATGAATTCAAGTCAATTTAAATATCATGTTCTCTTAAATATACAATACAATTTCCACATATATGCTATTGAGAGTCTTCTAAATTGAAGCAAACGTGGATAAAATGAGAGCCACTTGAATTTGCATTGCTTATCAAACAGAGTGAGATAAGCACTATTGCTTTCAAAATTTTATAGTAGAAAAATGTTTATCTCTGGCTTTGGACTTTTTCCCCCTAAGACTAGCAACAAATGGTGCCAAATTCTACTCTCAGAACTTGCTTTGTACACACTTCTACAGAGTGAAGAGAAAGCCAAAGATCAAAGCTTGGAGCCTTCAAGGAATGTATTAAAATATATTATAAGCTCTTGATTTATAAGATATACAGGATTAAAGCCCCCAAACAGAGTTTCTGCTCCTTATTTTATGATGTTCTAAATATCTTCAGCAGCTTAGTACTGATTTGATTTTACAATTTTGAGTTTCCCCAAATATCTGACCATTATTACTGCCAGTTACTAAAGTTACAACATTGCCATGAGAGAATACCCAAATGTATGTCAAAATCTAGTACCAGTACATTTTGCTTTGTCATGGTGCCCTATAATCTTTGAATGTCCTCTAATTCAGATGACGTGAGCATGAATCAGGGCCATAAAAGTTTTTTTTCTGACAAAGGTCTGTTTTCTCTTGGTGCTGTTCATAATTTTTCAAGAAAGAGATGTGTATAAAAATAGAGAAACTGACTGACTAGTGAGTCCAATTCTGACACATGGCTTAATTTTACTATTATGTCATCTTCTTGGCTTTGAGTGAACTTTCTGTCCTTGCTAAATATCCAATATCCCTCAAGAGACATAATTACTAAATGAGAGATCATATGTAAAATGCTTAACATCTAGTAATTATTGATTTAGCAGAATATAGCTACTTTTCTTTGCAACTAAGAGACAGTCTATACTATTTGACTTTCCCTATATCTGAAGTTTCCTGGCATAGATTTTCCAGAAGGACAAAAAAAAGTTGTTTCAGTTGTTGTTGCTATTTTTAAATTATATTTTTGTGTGTGTGTTTAAGATGCTTTTTCTACCACTTCTGCTCTAGAGCAATGAAAAGACATCAAATCTTGTGAAACATTGCTGAACTCAAGCCACTAACTTCACTGCTGAGTCAGAGTCTGTTTCTATCTCTTACGTTTACATCTCAAATACGCATCCTTGCAGAGCTTGAAAAGTTTGTGACTGTTTTCAGACATTCAAATACAGATCCTGTTTGGCAATCAACTTGTTGCTATTGAGAGAGTAGAATCTCATAGAAGCCTTGTTTTCTTAATTCTGGAATTCATCTGCCCACTCCCTAATTTCTCTGACTCAAGTTCAGTTTTGGTTTTCTCTGTTTTTTTTCCCCCCATGATATCTAATAGGTCCAAGTAAAATAAATTAGCATATATTAAGTGCTCAAACACATAAAACTTAGTACAAGTGATTAATAAGGACTTAAGAAAAAAGTCGGTATCATTTCAAATTGAAGCACCTCAGTAGATTGAACAATGCTTTGCATTAGACAGTCAGACCTGTTCAGTACTTTTGGTTCTGGATGACTTTTGCCCTCACCTATAAAATGAGTCACTTGGGTGAGATACTCTCAAAGATCAAGTGCCAGAATTCCATGATTCAGAGATATGCAATCCTGTTTTGCACCAATGGCCATATTTTTGTATGCACATCAAAAATGAATAACTTTTTCAAGAAAAGCTGTTTCTGCAAAAACCTAGGTTTCTCTGTGTAACCCAGATGTTAGCTGGGCTTATCTTCCCAATCACTTGTATAGATAAGATACACTCCTTTTGGGGAAAAATCCAATTTCCTCAGATTCCTCTATATTCCTAGAGGGCTGACATTCTCAACTCCTTTGGTACCAGCACCTTGCCCTAAGTTCAATTTATGGATCACCCAAATGCCAAACACATGTTACCTTTATTCTATGACACTGGTGTGGAACACAGTTGTCTTCTGAACTTCCATCAAAACAGTGATCCTTACATAAGATTTTTCTATATAGCAGCTTTACTGAGGGTTTAAGAAGGATGGTGGAGGCATTGTATTGTAGCAACAAAACCGACTGGAAATCATACACCTTTTAAAAATGTCTTTGGATATAATTCTTAACCATACCCTTTTCCCCTTCTTACCTCTCCTAGGTCATATAAAAGAGAGCAACTTAGCTATCACTTTGTTATCTTGTTTCCTATCCAATTGCTGAGTCTCACCTATTAGTTTAAGAGGCTTCTTAAGGTACTTCCTTAAACACAATTTGCTCTCTAAGAGGAATTCTAGTGTAAGCATGTCAAATCTCTTCCACTAGGTGAGATACATATCTAACTCTTTTTACCTCTCCAATTTTTTAGTTGTTCTAATGAAGCAGCCATAAAAGACATAAATTACTGCCCATGGTTGCACTTTGTTCTTTGGCTTACTCTATTCTGTCTTATAGGAAGACAAAGAACAGGCTAGAACTATATCCATACAAAACAAAGTAAAACAGGACAAATAGGGTAGCAACATGAATCCCTTCTCCTAACACATCTGGGTGTGTGTGCACGTGACCGTGCATTTGTGTTTTCCCCCAGTAACAACTCTTGATCTGAAATATCCAGTAATTACTTTGTTTTCCACGTCATTTTCTTTTTTGCAAGCTGACTGCTACTCTTTGGTCAGAGAATCTTTATCTAAGGAAACACAGGCACCAGCATATCCCATCCAACTGCCACTGGTTCCCAGAAAAGTTGTACAGGCATTTTGTTTTGGTTGTTTTGATTATTGTTTTGGCAAATAGAAACTCATCTGATTGTTGACTCGCATTAGTGTCTCTAAGATGATTTATCTTCAGTTTAGGCTTGAACGACTACTGCCAAGAGCACCTCTCTGATCCTGTGTTTCCTCCCTTCCTGCCTTCCTGGAATGTTGTTAAGGGTCAGTAATAAAAATTTAAAGTCACCAGGGGAGATAGCTACTTAAAAAAAAAAAAGTGGAAAAGAAGTATACCTTTTATTTTCAAAACTTAGGTCTTGAATAATTAGGATAATTCCTAGTATTTAGATTTTCTATAAAACTAACAAAATCACAAAAACTAATGTCTACTTGGTTTTTTGCAAAAAAGTGAGAGGCATCCACTTCCTAGTTATATCAACAGCAGGATTCTGTTTATACCAAGGTTTAGAAAAAATGGAGAAGGGAAATTTCTCTTTGACTTCAACAGACTGCCCCTTCTTCCCCAAGAAGGAGCGAGATTTGCATTAAGAGATTCAGTTCTGACTAGTGCTCTGAGTTGAGTGATGTGTTCTTTTTGGCCATAAGGCAAGTATAAGGAGAGAGTACACCTAGGTCGGAGGAGAGCTGTGTTACATTATTGTCAAAGGTAACGATGGCTTAGTATTTATTGATATTTACTGCTCCAAAATATTGCTTTGCATCTTTGAGAATGCTAAATGTCAGAGCAGGGGTATAAAATGAATGCTAAAAGTTCCAACTCTTCTCTTGCACCCTCAAATGAGCCTAGAAACCTTGTCAAAGCTACCTTGCATGGGTTCACTCAAGTCAAGCCCATAGCCACTGAGTCTAAAGCAGCTTTTTCCTTATTCCATTGATACAAAGGTCAGGACTTGATGCTATACAATACACTCATTTAATCAACATTTGCACCAAACTTACTATGTGTGCTCTCCTCACAAGGTGGTAAATTCTTCCTTCTATTCTTTCTCAAGATTCTAATTTGAAACATTATGCTTTAAAAAAAAGCTAATCTTGCTGGGTGTTATCTGTAAGTGATGAATCATTAAATTCTATTCCTAAAACTGGTATTACACTATATGTTGACTAGAGTTTAAACAAAAACTTAAAAATAAATAAATAAAAATTTAAAAAGCTAATCTTGGAATCTCTTTTTCTATCTTTCTCCCATTATAGCATTTAGAATTTTCATTTTTACAGACTTAGGTTTCTTTCCCTCTCTAGTCTTCTCTCTTTCTCTCACAAAAAAATGGAAACGATTGGGGAAAAAAAGGTTTATCTCCTTTAGGATTTTCAAGGACTCCTGTCTCACATTTAGGTCTTTCAACCATTTTGAGTCTATTTTTGTGTGTGGTGTAAGGAAATGGTCCAGTTTCATTCTTCTGCAGGTGGCTGTCCAATTTTCCCAACACCATTTGTTGAAGAGACTGTCTTTTTTCCATTGCACATTCTTTCCTGCTTTGTCAAAGATTAGTTGACCATAGAGTTGAGGGTCCATTTCTGGGCTCTCTATTCTGTTCCATTGATCTATGTGTCTGTTTTTGTGCCAGTACCATACTGTCTTGATGATGACAGCTTTGTAATGGAGCTGGAAGTCCGGAATTGTGATGCCGCCAGCTTTGCTTTTATTTTTCAACATTCCTCTGGCTATTTGGGGTCTTTTCTGGTTCCATACAAATTTTAGGATTATTTGTTCCATTTCTTTGAAAAAAGTGGATGGTATTTTGATGGGGATTGCATTGAATGTGTAGATTGCTCTAGGTAGCATTGACATCTTCACAATATTTGTTCTTCCAATCCATGAGCATGGAATGTTTTTCCAATTTTGTGTCTTCTCAATTTCTTTCATGAGTATTTTACAGTTTTCTGAGTACAGATTCTTTGCCTCTTTGATTAGATTTATTCCTAGGTATCTTATGGTTTTGGGTGGAATTGTAAATGGGATCAACTCCATAATTTCTCTTTCTTCTGTCTTGTTGTTGGTGTACAGGAATGCCACTGATTTCTGTGCATTGATTTTATATCCTGCCACTTTACTGAATTCCTGTATGAGGTCTAGCAGTTTTGGGGTGGGATTCTTTTGGGTTTTCCACATAAAGTATCATATCATATCATCTGCAAAGAATGAGAGTTTGACTTCTTCTTTGTCAATTCGGATGCGTTTTATTTCTTTTTGTTGTCTGATTGCTGTGGCTAGGACTTCTAATGCTATGTTGAATAGCAGTGGTGATAGTGGACATCCCTGCTGTGTTCCTAACCTTAGGGGGAAAACTCTCAGTTTTTCCCCATTGAGAATGATATTCGCTGTGGGTTTTTCACAGATGGTTTTTATGATATTGAGGTATGTTCCTCTATCCCTATACTCTGAAGAGTTTTGATCAAGAAAGGATGCTGCATTTTGTCAAATGCTTTTTCTGCATCTATCGAGAGGATCATAGGTTCCTCAAAAAGTTGAAAATAGAGCTACCCTATGACCCAGCAATTGCTCTACTGGGCATTTACCCCGAAGATACAAATGTAGTGATCCAAAGGGTACATGCACCCTGATGTTTATAGCAGCAATGTCCACAATAGCCAAACTATGGAAAAAGCCAAGATGTCCATCCACAGATGAATGGATAAGAAGATGTGGTATATATACACAATGGAATATTATGCAGCCATCAAAAAGAATGAAATCTTGCCATTTGCAATGACGTGGATAGAACTGGAGGGTATTATGCTGAGTGAAATAAGTCAATCAGAGAAAGACATGTATCATATGACCTCACTGATATGAGGAATTCTTAATCTCAGGAAACAAACTGAGGGTTGCTGGAGTGGTGGGGGGTGGGAGGGAGGGGGTGGCTGGGTGACAGACATTGGGGAGGGTATGTGCTATGGTGAGCACTGTGAATTGTGTAAGACTGTTGAATCACAGACCTATACCTCTGAAACAAATAATACATTATATGTTAAAAAAAAAAAGATAGCAGGAGGGGAAGAATGAAGGGGGGAAATTGGAGGGGGAGACAAACCATGAGAGACTATGGACTCTAAGAAACAAACTGAGGGTTCTAGAGGGGAGGGGGGTGGGGGGATGGGTTAGCCTGGTAGTGGGTATTAAAGAGGGCACGTACTGAATGGAGCACTGGGTGTTATATACAAACAATGAATCATGGAACACTACATCAAAAATAATGATGTAATGTATGGTGATTAACATAACATAATAAAAAAATGAGTTAAAAAAAGATGTTTATCACAAAGAGAAATCAGAGAACAAGGAAAAACATAAAATTGCCATTTTATATATGCTTATGACCTGTGTGTGTGTGTGTGTGTGTGTGTGTGTGTGTGTGATGTGGGATTATGGTATTTTTTTTCTGTTGTGTCCTAATTTTAAACAATTTTAGCAATGGACCTCCTTTTAAGTCAGTAGGTATATGGTCTTATTTGATATCAATGCAACTTATGCAAGGTAAGCAGGGAGCATGTTCTTGCCCTCACTCATGTTAGAACTAAAGGAACCACAATGAAGAGAGATGAAGCAATTTGCCTAAAGCCATGTAGCGAGTTGGAGGCACATTGTGACTAGAACCCAAGTCTGGTCATGCCATGCCCACATCTTTCTGTCACAGACCATGTTTTCTAAGGAATTCAGGTGAGATCCTGCATTCTCTGTGGCTCAGTGTCTCCTTATGCCAGACCCAGACTGTTCTCTGCCCCCCTGGAAACACAAATTGGCCAGCTTCCCTCCCTTTATGCACTGAATGTCGGATGGCTTTTTGCCACATGCATATATTACTTTGTACTTGTCCATGATAAATCTCTTGTTGTCCTTCTCTGACCCTGCCTTTGTCATTGTTCAGGTGATTTCAGTCATTTTTAGCTGTGAGTCATGTAAGCAAGCTCTCCCTGTGTTACAATCAGTACTAAGTTTCATCACTACGTTTAAAGCCTCAGCACCTCCCAGATACAGTGGCATTTGTTTTCTTTGGTATTTGGGAGAAGTGTTGAATTTTCTCTTTGATACTCAGATTATCTATTAGGGAAAAGAGCTGGACTATAAAAGAAGGCACTTCCTCACTCATTTGGAGCCTTGCTTTTCTCTGGATTCCATTTATGTCAGGTAATGATGGGGTTGTAGTCAGCGGCTTCTCCACAGTCCAGGACACAAACAATCCAAGAGGACAGTGTCACCCGAACCTCAGAGATTATTTTTAAAAGGCAGTTTATGGCAAAAATCTCACTTGAATAAAGGGAAAGGGCTGTTGAGAGCACTGACTGGTTTTATTTTTGTGGTTGTTAGCTGCCACAGTAAGTGAAGGAATTACTGACTTACACGGGTATTACAAAGGCTTTACCAAGGATGGCTGAAGATGGCTTTCTCTCTCACTTTCTCTTTTTTTCCCCCCAAAAAAGGAAATATGATACTTGTTTCTTAAAAATGCCCATTTAGGGTGATGCCCTAAAATTGCACATTCCTTTTGTTTCAAAGAATTGAGAAACACTTATTAACAGAGTGCATGTAGATAATATATCAGAGTGGAGTCAGAGTTTGTACTATGCAGTGTATTATTCAGTTTTAACTAAGCATACAAGCTCCATGACTTTGGGCAAGGACCTTCTTTCCTCAATAAGAAAAGAGAATGATAAAATATCATAAAACATAACGTGCTTTTTGAGATTAGATAAATGAGATGATAATATTTGCAAAGTATTTAGCAGAGTGTCTAGCACATGGGGCAGCTATGCTCTCTATGTACAGATCCTGAAAGCAATGATTGTCCTCATTCCACTTTGCAAACTGAAATCACCCAGAATCTTCGTTTTGCACATCCAGAAGCCTATATATATGGGCTTGCACTTGTCCGTAAGAAGCATTCACGTAACTTCAAAGCAAACACATAATAGTAGTTCTTGTTCTTAATAGGACATAATTGGTTCATTAAACAAATATTAAGTGCCCATGTTTTGCCGAGAACACTTCTAAAAGTTTGGGACACATCAGAGAATAAAACAGGGAACATTATTGTCCTTGTTGAACTTACCTTCTAACATTGGTGAGACTTATAATAGACATAATTGAAAAACCTAAATTACATGGCATAAAACAGGGCAAGATAGATCATGGATATACAGAGATGAGAGATGGGAGTGTATATTATGATAATAATGGTAGTTATAATAATGATAATATCAACAACTGGTCCAAGTGGCCAAACTGCTCATCTTGCAGCCTATCCTATGGAATTGGTTCTATGAATCAGCAGTGTTGGGGGAAGAATGGGCAATGTACTACAAAATCCTTTATTTATTATTTTCAACACCTGTCCATTTTTAATGAAAATCATATATATTAATTGTAAAATATTTAGAAATATCTATAACAACATTTTGCTTGGTGGGAACTTAAGAACATCATGGCTAGAACACAGGAAGCTTTGAATGAGAGATGGATGACTGCATAGATATATGGTTGGACAGATGGAGATCACTGCTTTGCTAGGGTAAAAGCAAATCATCTCCTCAGTCACAGACTCTAAGTAAGGGACTTTCTCAATGTCTTAGAATAAGAATAAGCAGGAATAATATAGCCGGGTCTCTGATATATGCACCAATGGATAGGCTTAAGAATCATGTATAGCTCTAACAAACAAACCATAAAAAATTGCTTTTCATTTGGCTTTCTATTTGGTCTTCTATGTCTTCTAAGTGTGATGGTTTTTCTTTTCTGTTTAATGTGTTTTACTGGTTCTGATGCCAGTCTTCATTTCCTCAGCACAGCCTACATAATAAAGTGGTAGAGTGGCAGAGGGTGTTAAGTCAGATTAAAAGTCTGTCATAGATAGAATTGACAGAGTTGATTATGTTTCTAAAATTAATGTAGAGCAAGAGGATCCTTATAACATTATAAACTGTTTTTTATAACAATAATACCCTACTGAGAAGTCTATTCAGGTTACCAAATATTAAAACTTTGCTCATTAAAGAAATTATAAGAGAAGGAATATTGTAAACATGTGATTTAAATCAAAAGAAGAAAGTTGAATAATTGAAGCTCAATTCTCACTAATTTTAAAGGATATATCCTTTTGTCCAAAGAGAATTTTTCATGGCTGACATTTATTCTTTGTACAGGTTATTGCATGCAGGACTAGATTTTGCTTGTTCATTTAGTAGACTATTAGATGGTGGGTCTTCCTTGCATGATCTCAGGGATAGATAAGTATACATTAATTAGCCCATGATAAATTTAATCAAGTATTCAGGATTTATCACATATAAGTCTTTTAATGTCCTTCCAGATGACTTACAAGGGAAAAACTTTGTCTTTAAGTATACAAACATCTCACCTTTAAAGAAGACAGAAGCTAAAAACAAGACATAATTCTCTCCTGGTATAACTTCTTGTTTAGAAAGAACTCTGAGCTAAACATTTGCAAGGTAGACATTCAACTTCCTCATTTGAGAACAATGTTGGGCAGAAACTTGTTAAATGATAACTCCATGTTATTCATCAGGTACATGCTGGAATGTAACTCTGTAGTAGGCACTATTATAGGAACAAATAAGTATTTGTTTCTCTGTATGACATATTCTTCCACTAAGAAGATTTTCCTCTCCCTGAAGGCATCATTTTTATGCATTTATTTGATCAATGAAGAAGAACTCCAGGTATGTTCTACTAATTCGCAGCTATTTAAAACACGGTATGGTTCAAGCAAGGATTAAGTAGCTTTTTGCTGCAATAGTGCTCATCTTTTCACTAGGAGGGTGAAGTGGGATATATATATATATATATATATATATATATATATTATATTAATTTATTAATTGAGTTTTGAAATTGTATGTTCTGTAGGGGTAAAAAAGTAGTAGCTTTCAGGAATCATAGCAATAGAAATGCTAGGGTGAAATAGACCGTAAGAGGAAAAGTGAAGAGTACTGAAAGTGATGCTCTGTGTTTATAAGGGTTGTTTGTGCTACCTCTACTTTTCATCTTGCAGGACAGGAGCTTGAGCATGGCTAGGTCCAATGAATGTGCTGAATGGTTGGGTTTACTCAGCATTTCTAGGGAAATCAGTGTCATGAAAAAAAAGTTTTATAAATAACTGAGGCTTAAATTTGTAGTACAAGACTTTTTTGTAAAGTTTTCAAATATTTGGGCTGAAAATGTTTCTGAATGCATTCCATTCTTCCCTCCTTCTGTACAGAATATGCTGAATATAATTTTCTTCTAGAAAATGCTAACTTTTTATTGATAAATTTGGATCAATATTACAAATATTACATTTGTATTACAATTAGTATTTTATTACATTAGTATTCCAGTATTCCAAGTACTAATTAGTTAATTCATGCCCAATTGAGGTACTCTAAATTACTTATTAATGTTAACATGGATCACTGTGTATTTAGCATAGCTGTCCCTTCACTATATGGTTCCACAAACATTTGCTTTTATATTTTTATAATTAAAGTAACTTTTGTCTTTTTTACAGCCAGCTGTCACACCCCATGGTTGTTTATTCTAACTGCTTGTTTTCCTACTTATAATTAATATCACTAACAATTAAAAACCTGTTCATGCTTTATGGTTTCATGTAGTACTTCCATAGCCATTTCACATATAATCATATCAATCTTAGAAGAAAAAGTGACAATCACATACATTAAGTGACTTGCTTAATGTCTCTTATTCCCTCTCGAGAGGGAGAAAAAGGACTAACATTTTGAATTTGGGGGGAAGAAGACTCTGGTTGAATATAAAGAATGGATTTCTAAAATTAGAAAAGGTACAGCAATGGGCCTAACGAACATAGACTTTCCAATTCTATTGGAAATGATGATCAACAATTAAAACCAAATAGAATTAAAATCTTAAAGCACTTCACTTGCTGAGAGGAAAAGCTATGCCCTCAAAAGCTTCTAAAATAAAAGGCCCAGAACAGAAATGGAGAAGCAAAAACTCCCTCACAAGATTACCCTAGAAAGTCATTCTATGGATTCTGGGAGATGGTATCCTTGTCATGTTATATTATTATAATTAGGCAAAATTAAGATAGTAGGAAAAAGAGGTCATCTCCTGGTTATAGATGAGTGACAGATTAACAGAGAAATCTGGTCGAGGTTTGCAATGAGGGTATCTTGCAGGGAGGACAAAGGGAGATTATGCAATTTCTGTCACCAAGCTTGGGACCCCAGGTCTATCTGGTTGATGTAACAGCCTCTCAGCCTCTCACTGGCATGACTAGTGAAAAATTAGAGATTCATTGAGCATAATGTAGATTCTACTCAAATTTTCTTTATATTTTCAGTACCCTAAAATAAGCTAACACCCAATGTTTTACATAAAACAAATCTTTATCGTTTCTTTATAAAAAAAACAAAAACAAAACTTCACTATCCATAAGACATTACCTAATTAAAGCATATATTGAGGTTCTCACTACTAAGTCCAACCACCAACCAATATTTAACCCAGTATTTGTCATCAAAACCTTTTCACAGTCAAATCCTTTAATCTTTGCTTATTCCTCAAACTACCTACCAAATGGAATTAGGTAGATTCTCCTTTCTTTGGGACCTATTGTACAATTTTGATTATTAAGGTTTTTCTTACTACTTCATTGAACTTATAGTCTTGGTCACCTAAACAGGCTCTTCTTCTTCCTTGATTCTCTTATCAGTACCACACTAATTGCCAAGGATTTGTTTGGATCCCTTTCCCCAGTCTTTCTCAGCCTCTTTCTTGGTAACTGCTCAGTTCTATACAGACAGCCACATTGTGTATCTATTGCTAGCTTGAAACTTTCTTCCTGAGACCAGATATGCATACCTATCGGACATTAACAACTGAATAGATTGCAATCAAATCAAACTCATAATCTCTACCCTTACATTAACATTTTTTACATCCCAATTTCTATTAATGGCACAATTTCCTTTGTCTTTCTAACTCACATCTTTTGGGAGAGAAAGAAACAAAAGAACACTCTATAAACAATGACTCTCTTACCTCAATATCTTCACATCTATAACTCTCTCATTTTTACAGATTACATCCTACCTTATTATTTCATCACTAGTAGAATGAATAACTGTGGTTTCTTATCTCTGTTGTCTTTGTTTTCCCTAATCCTTCTTATACATGGCTGCCAAAATAATCTTCCAAACTACATGGCTCTGATTTTGTTATTCCTCTACTCAGAAACATTCCCCAGTACAAATCCACTTAATCACAAACTCCTCAGTCTGTTGTTCATGGTTCTTTATACTCTAGCTTTAAACCACTTCCTGAATCTAAATTCCCAATTATTCCACCACATGAGGCAATACCCAGATTCTGCTGATAATTTTACTTTTCTTTGCATATGTTCTAAACATTCGTACTTTATTTTTGCCTTCTGTCTGAGATACCAGCTCTAATATATATGCCTTGTGAATGTGTTCTTGTTTTGCAAATATCCTTCCTCCAACCTATGTGACATCTGTCTACTTTGAACCCTCCCAGAACTGAGCCAAGGGTCTTACACATAGATTTCCAATAAATACTTATTAAATTCAACTGAATTGAATGGAGGTTCTTTCACAATAAAAAAGTTAAACATACATTGGTCTTTATTTTCCTTCTATAACTGGTGTTTAGTATTCCTCTTCTCTACCCCTACACTTTTTTTTTTTTTAATGTTGCAAAAGCATCAACTGAAAAGAAGTTACAAAGACACATGGGAACATCTGCTCTCAGAAGCCACTTGAAAAATAAGTATGCCACAGAGTGGAGAAAACATCTGTGCAGTATTCATGAGATTATTAGTAGTGCTGTAGGAAAGTAGCAGAAAGAAATAACACACACACACACACCAAAATCTGGAAATGAGTCTTAGCAAGAGATACTATAGTGTCCAGTTGGAGACCCCAGTGCTACTTTATTCTCCCTCAACCTTGCAACAGCCTTTCTTCAGAAGGAGCAGAAGACATATTTTGCCCATCAATTTGTTTTTCTGAATCAAAAATATTCACAAGTGTAACTTCAGCTGTTTAGTCCAAATGAATTGTAAGTTTCAAAATGCCAACGTATTATCTCAAATGATACAAATAATTGTATAATGAAGAATAATGAATTATATATAAATTCCAGACAGTTGCCTATTACTCTAATAGGAAAAGCTAAATTTGCATTAGAAGACTTGAGTTCTGTACCTGGATTTACAACTATTATTGGTTGCTTTACAATGAGATATTTATTTTTTATTTGTTTTATTGAATTTTATTAAATTTAATTAAGTCTGTGCCTCCTGTATCTTAATCAACATTTCATCTATATAAGGAGAACTAGCTACTGTTCAGACTTGGCCTTACTCAAACCATGGCACTCCTAGAGATTATACTGAACCTTTAGTCTATAAATAACCTAGATCCAGTCCTTATATAAGATAGAATTAAAAATCTAATTTGCCCTCCTCTCCACAAAATAAACAACATAGACTATTCACTAACATAAGAAGGTATGTTATCTTAAATCACACTGGGATTTTACAGCCTTCACAGAGGCAAAAACCTGTTTAATTGGCTTTGTCACATTTTTGCTTAAAATTCCAGGAAATTTACAAAACTAGGGTGTTTTCTGTTACACATTTTTGGGCTTGTGAGGGCTCTAAGACCCTAGTATAGTTTGTTCAAGGCATTCATCTTCACTATATGCTTTAGAATTTACCTGAAATGTGTGGATTAAAACTACCACCTACCCACAGAATTTCAAGGGAGCAGTAAGCCTAATATTGGGTTTTCTTTCCAAAATATGTGGTAAGAATGGGACATTTAGAACTGGGAGACATGATCATTATCTAATCCAATCTTCTTAGTTTATAAATACTATTCAAAAAGTAATTCATAAGAAAAAGAAACTTGTTCATGGCAACACAGAAATGGCTGGATATTGGAGGTCTTCTCCCTGCCTGATGCTGAAAGATTCTTAGATCACCTACCACTTCTCTTAAAGCCTTTTGATATATGTCTGACTTAGTTATCTTTCCCAAACTTTAATTCAAAATTAAAGGGGGCCACCTTATTTTTGTTCTTTGGAGATACATTATATTGAAAAAGAGATGAATTTGAGGAATGATGAAGTTGCTCTCCTCAGATATGAAAATGACTTCACAAGGAAGGACTCATTTTAATCTGTGTTGTGCTAGGGGGCAAAACTAGAGCCAGTGGTTATAATAGAGAGGAAGGCAAGCAGTAGTTTATTATAATGAAGAATGTTTAAACATGAACATTAAGAATGGTCTAGTAATTAATATAACTTCCTTGTAGTGGAGAGAATGCTAATCCCTGGAGGTCTTCATTCAGAGGTAAGGGGATAGATGCCAGGAAGATTCTAGAAAAGACTCTAGTACTAAGGTTGTGCAAAATTACTTCTTTATTAAGGAAATTTCTTTCTTTTTTTTAAAGATTTTATTTATTTATTTGACAGAGAGAGACACAGCGAGAGAGAGGGAACACAAGCAGGGGGAGTGGTAGAGGGAGAAGATGGCTTCCTGCCGAACAGGAAGCCCTATGCAGGGCTCGATCCCAGGACCCTGGGACCATGACCTGAGATGAAAGCAGACACTTAACAACTGAGCCACCCAGGCACCCAAGGAAATTTTTTTACTCATTTAGAATCAAAAGTGACAATGGCAAATAAATTAATGCAATTAATAATTCTCCCTCTAGGGAAGAAAAGGAGCAGCCCTTTTGGAATGGTGTGTCAGTAGGAATGTGACAGGCAGAACTTGGAAAGAACTGAAGGAATGGGGACAAATTTCACAGCATTTTCCTACTTTACTCTGAAAAAAAATGGAAAGGACTTTAATATATCCCTTATCAGTGGCTCAATTCAAATGTAATAAGAGCTAACAGGGTTCATGATTTTCCATCAAAGCCTTGCCCTTTTGAACTGTCAAGGAGAGAGGAAGGAGACTTGTATTCATTCTCATTTGAACACTAGAGATTTGATTGATGTTAAGCAAATCACTTCCCTTTCTTTAGTTTGTTTTCTCATCTCAGTAGCCGATTATTTGAGAAATACTATACTGTCCATTTTAAATACTATATTTTTTTGGCTATAAACCTGCCTTCTTCCTACTGCCCAGATTGCACCCAATCTTGGACCATGGCTAGCACACATGTCCTTAGTTCAGTATCACCTGCAACCTTCCTCCCCCCCACCCCCCCAAAAAAAACGATGAAAATAGATCATTAGGACTAAGAAAAGTGAACCTTGAGAATTCTACAAAGGAGGAAATGTCTTAGCAGAATTTCCATATTTATATACTCTCTGTGTTTTTACTTAAATTACTTGCAGACCATGAAATGGGGCCCCAGGGACTTCAAGGCTATACGATCAGAATGACGATGTATGTTTCACCTCATCTCAGGCCCCAGGAAGATAAATATCCTTCTTACACAGCCTGGCACTAAAGGGTAATGAAACTATTTCCCTATGGCCTCCTGATGGGTCAGCATCCTTCTGAAAACACTCCTTCTATAGGGTAAAACGAAAGCTGCGTATACGAGAAATACTTGGAGATTTTAAAAGAAAAATACAAAATAAATTTTAGCTATTATTATTATCATTATTACCGCTCACTCCATCAATATAACCTGACACATTATGTTCCCTTTAGGCCCATGGAACCTCTTTTCTGAATGCTGGTTCATAAAACATTCACATATAATAAAAAGAATTCCGCATGCCTGGAAATTCAGTGAACCCCATATTTTATGGGAAAGCTGTTCTTTCTGATCATTAAAAAAATCTATTTTTCCTTGGATGTTTGCATTTCCATCAACAGAGTGTTCTATCAAAAACAATCCAAGTTGTAGAAAAAAAGGTTAGTGGAATAGAAATAAAATCGCACTACACGATCTGTTTCTATAAACCAATCTTGCATTTCAAGATGTCTTGCAGAGGAATTAATTTCTCCATATCTCTTCACAGAGCTGAAATTGGTCTTTTTTTTTTTTCCAAAAACGGTATGAATCTTTTCAAGGGGTGTCATTTAAACACTGAGAGCATCAAATTCAAACATGAGGAATCCTTGCAAGGATTTCATAATGCCTCTGTTTCAATTCATTGCAAAGACTAAAATGAATTCTGTATGATTCTTCCAAAGTGGCACTTATTAGTATATTGTAAAGGAACAGAAATTACAAAATAAATGAGAGTCTTTTCAGTTATGTAAGGCAATTCCTGGGATTTAGATGCTTAGGGATACCCCTTTATCACAATGGAGTTTTTAACCTCAGCATTGCACTAAATTAGAGAATGGCTATTACTTGCATCTCTATTTTAACTAAAGGGAGATAGAGCTTGGGTATCATGCAACTAAAAAATTCAGAATTCTTCACTACATTCTTGGTATGTATGGAAAGTCAATTTCGCTAGCCACACCTTCTGGAACTTAGAAACTGGTTCACCTAATAAGATTTCCAAATAATTAATGGTCGCATAATTGCAACCAAAGCACCTTTTTAGAATTGGAGAAATACGGAAGAATAAGGCATATTCTCTCGTGATCTGAAACCACAGACTTGGGAAAGAAAAACAGACACATAAGTAAGCAATCCAGATGTCAGCTGTCCCCACATGCTGTGTCCAATTTTATTCTGTTTCAAATTCCAGGCAGTACTAAAACATCTCTTGGTATTCACCAGAAAGAGTTTCTCTCACCAGAAATATAAGTGAAATCTATAGTTTTTTGCTTAAAATTAGGTGGTAGAAATGGAGAAGGGGTTTAACCCCACACCTTACTCCTCAAAACTTAAAGACCTCCATCATGTGTCATGTAATATTACCTTCCTCTTTCCCACTGTGTGGGGCAGGGGCATTGAAAGTGAGGACCAGTCAGGTTTTCTCTGCCATTCTTCCACACATGCAGCCCTCTGGCTCTGATTTCCTCTGATCTGTGTACTCCCACTGATTTCCACTTTTCTTCACTAATTGTGCAAACAATTCATCCATCTTGTGTCTTCTACCTTCAGACTTACACCCCCACACTCATCATCATACTCCTAAGAGTGAAGAAATATCTGTCACCCCTGAAAGCCATATCAATCATTTAAAAAATATAGAAATAATTTTGGTGAAAATGAAGACACCTTACATTATAGATATAGATAAAAGGCTATGATGGCCAGAGAGAGAACCTAGTTTACCTGGTGGGGTACATTGGAACACAATGTGGAAACCTGTATCACCAGCATCTGTAGCTTCCAATGGCAACATCCTCTGTCATCCTTATTAGGGAAGAAGGTGAAGGAGATGCTGTGAGTCTTTTTAGATGATATTAATGGCAAGCTAGGAGACTAAATGCAACTTTGTATTCCTTTTGTGTGTGCGCATTGATGTATGTTTGCAAGGATGTTCCAGAAAATGATACTGGTGGTAGGCCTTGGAGAAGATATCTGGGAAACTGAAGGACAAGTCCAGCTCTTATATTGGCAGGCCCCAGGTGAGGAGTGTGAATGAAGGCCATGTACTATCTGTTTAAATGTCTAAAAGTTATAAATCAAGCTAACAAAATTATTAAATAGTCTATCCTCTCCTTTGACAAATCTAACTCTAAAAGTTGAAAAATAGGTGTGAAGCTATAGCTTTATGACTAAAAGTAGACAAAATATCAAAGATGACTGTCTCTTTAAGCACTCTCTATATCAGAGGTTGAAGCACATTTTCTGTAGAAAACAAATTGTAAATACTTTAAACTTTGAGGGACATTTGGTCTCTGCAGCAACCACTCAACTCTGCCTTTGTAGTGCAAAAGCATCCACAGACATTATCTGAAATGTATGGGCAGAGCCACTTATGTTGCATATTTCACAGTTTCTTTTGATTTATGAATTTTTTTCAGTTGAGGGAATAAAACTGTATTAACAAGTGATATTGCCAAACTCAGATCTATTCAGGCTTTCTTGCAAATCTTTAGCTAGCACTATCCATAATCAGTAAAAAGTGTGGAGAGTGATAATTCCAAATTAATTTCATTTTCTACTAAAGATCCTGATACATTCTTTATTTAAAGATATTCTGTTGTTTCACGACTCTTACTTTTTTGTACATTTCATGTATTGTCTAAATTAATTGTTAATGCTTTAACATAATTTAGTTTTTTCAGTTGTCCAGGAGTTTTAGTAAGGCTGAATTTGAAAAATCTCTCATCAACATTTTCCATCTTATAGCAGATCCAGAAAATGCCATATTTACTACTTGAATTGCTTCAAATATTATTCACATTTAAGGCCACGTTTCTTAGTAATGAATTCAAACTATGTGCCATACGTTGCACAAAGAATGGCTCTGGATTTTAAGTCAAAATTCTGACTTTTATGCCTCTTTCTTTACTTGCTATGTTAGTTCCCTTATCAAAAACATCAGACAATGTTTTAAATCAATGCCAAAACCTAAAAAAGTATCTTTTCACATTATCACTTAAATCAAAACATGTACTTCTTAATAAGAACAGGTGTAAACCAACGAAATAATTTCTATTTTTCTGTTTTCTTCTTTGGAAACCTCAATAATATCTATCTCTAAGGAATACTAGATGTTTAACCTCACTTTTTTCTTTCTTTCTTTCTTTTCTTTTTCTTCTTTCTTTCTTTTTTTCTTCTTTCTTTCTTTTTTTTTTTAAAGATTTATTTATTTATTTGAGAGAGCGAGAATGAGAGAGAGAGTACATGAGAGAGGGGAGGGTCAGAGGGAGAAGTAGGCTCCCTGCTGAGCAGGGTCCCAACGTGGGACTCGATCCCAGGACTCTGGGATCATGACTTGAGCCGAAGGCAGTCGCTTAACCAACTGAGCCACCCAGGCGCCCTTTCTTTCTTTTTAAAGATTTTATTTGTTTATTTGACAGAGAGAGTGATAGCGAGAGCAGGAACACAAGCAGGGGGAGAGGGAGAGGGAGAAGCAGACTTCCCGCAGAGCAGGGAGCCTGATGCGGGACCCGATCCCAGGATCCCGGGATCATGACCTGAGCCGAAGGCAGACGCTTAACGACTGTGCCACCCAGGCGCCGACTTTTTTCTTTTTTTTAAATATTTTATTTATTTATTTGAGAGAGAGAGAGAGAGAATGAGCGGGGGAAGGGCAGAGGGCGAAGGAGAAGCAGATTTTCTGCTGAGCAGGGAGGCCCACCTGGGGCTCAATACCAGGATCCTGGGATCATGACCTGAGCCAAAGGCAGACACTTAACCTACTGAGCCACCCAGGCACCCTGAACATGACTTTTTTCTATGATAAAAATCTCCATGAATAATGTTTGTTTTTTATTTTTTTAATAATGTTTAATTTTGATTAAAAATTTGTTGTATAGGCGTGCCTGGGTGGCTCAGTAGGTTAAGCATTTGCCTTTGGCTCAGGTCATGATCCCAGGGTCCTGGGATCGAGCCCCACATCAGGTTCCCGGCTCAGGGAATCTGCTTTTCCTTCTCCCTCCACACCCCCCCAACTCATATGCACTCTCTCTCTCTCTCTTGCTCACTCTCGCTCTCAAATAAATAAAATCTTTAAAAAAAATTTGTTGTATGACTTAATCTCTCATTTTATTATCCATTAAGTTAGTGTTCACATTTTGAATTTACTATTCTAGATCATCATAACTTTTTAAATTATTTTACATGTTTGGCCATGCTAGCATCACATTTAAAAATATTTCTGTTAAGTAAATATATTTTTCAACATTTCCATTGTCTATTTTGTGCAAAATTTCATTATGCTTGGCTAAATATTAGACATATAATATTCTTTTAACCAGTCACACAAATGTTTTGTATCAAAGGTTTCCTTGTCTTTGCTAAATACTTTTCATTGTTTGCTCTTTCAAGCCTTTTTTTTTTTTTTAGTTCTAATGATTCATGTGGTATATGTGTGTGTATGCATGTGCAAGTGATATTTTGTGTTCTTTTAATTGAGAACCTAAAATGCTTCTAATCACAAATGCGATTTTTTGCAAAAGCTAATCTTTGGCCAAATATTTTGTAATACCTACATACTTTGTCTTTGAAATTAGGATGTAAAAACTACTTGCTAAAGTTTCTTTATCCATTTGAAATAATTTGGGGCAAAATTAAATACTTTTCTGCCATCTTAAATCAATGGAAAACGGTAATTCTTAATTTGAATTGCATTTTGTTTCACTAGAAAACTTTTCCTGCACTATCAGAGAAATGTGATGACTGCGTTTTAGAACTATCATTTATAAGCTTGATATAGCTGCAGTTTATTTTATATTTCTTGTCCAATTTGATAATTTTGTAGATATAATTTCCTTTAGCTTCTAATGTGCAGGAAGGAGATATAATTGTTGCTTCTGAATTATGAATTTGATGTGAATAATCCTTTTTTCACTTGCATTGTAGCTATAAGTATTTAAAATTTTACTTAGTAAAGCAAATGAAAATTCAAACTTGTTCATGTTGCTAAATGGATAAAAATAGTTTTCTTGTTCATCTTCCTTGTTTTGAGCAATAATTAAATTTTTTTAAGTAGAGAATGTGTAATGCCCTTTTCATGAATTCTTGGGTCTTGTTTGATAGAAGTCTATTTACTTTCAAAATTTAACTAGATCACTGCATTGAAAATTTGTCTATTTTTTAAACTTTCTGCCATTTTTTCTCCGAGTGCTAATGTAATATTTTTTATTTCTATCCCAATACTGACTTATATAAAAGTAATTGAATTACATTTTTGCAAAATTTGAATGTAATTTTACTAAAATGTAAGTTAATGGAAATGTATAACAAATGGAAGCATTTATCATGCTTTCAAAATTATTTTATTCTAAAAACTCAACTATTTATTAAAAATTAAAAAACAAAAGTAAATTAGAATTAATAAACACCATAATTTTGAAACAAATTAGTTGAATAAAACTGAAATGCTTATTTACTTTTTTGAAATTTAACTTAATGTTTTAAGATAATTTTGTAAAAAAATATAATTTCAGCATTGTCTCTCTAGTAGATACTGTAAAAAAATTTTATCAGACTGTATTACACTTCAAATGTATTTGTATAGATTTGCATAATATATACAAATTTAAGAATCTAAATTGTTTAATAATTCAAAAATTCTTCAGTTTCTATGTGTAACTGTGGTGAACACCATACTAATTCATGAATACCTCAGGACCACAAATTTTGAACAGGGAGAGAACAAGAAATGGATATATAGCACTACTGGGAAATATTATTTCATCATTCAGGAATCTATTACATTTATGCTGAAAGAACTTGACAAGTTAATTAATTTGTCTTTTATTTAAGTGCTTCATGCTCAAAACCTCTCTGTCCTCTGAAGCAGTGTCCATTTTCAACAATGACTGTAACAAAACCTACAACCTTCAGAGCATTTGAACACAATTGCCTCTTATTTCAAGACTTCAGGAAAGAGATGTGAATAAGCACTTCAATGGGTCTGAACTATGATATTAAGGGTGGACCCTGTGCCAGCATTAAATGCCAGGACTTGAGAGTAAAAACATCTCATCTTTTTAATAAACTTATTTCTTTGTGTATTTGAGACACACATGACTCTCTAAAACATGCGGAACAAGACAAGGACTCCTCTTGCCCATTCTTATTAAGTGTTTTACTGTTGGGGGACAAGGGTAGTATAAAAAATTATTTTTTGTTATATACTCTAGCCTATGAATTTTTTAACTGCATGGATATGTAATTAAATTAAAAAAAAATGCATGACTCACATTGGGCTTTCCTAGAAGCAGATCCTAAAACAAGAATTTTTTTTACACAGTTTATTGAGACATGATTGCAGGAATCAGTGGTAGAGAAGTAGGGAGGTAAGACCTGAAAGGGAGGAAGCCAATAAGTCTACAGTAACAGAGGGCCACTGTGAGCAAGTGGAGTGGAATCCCATGGGAGACTCCAGGAAACAGTGTAGAACACATGCCTCAGAGTTCTTTCTCTTAAGGGACAACTGAGGAGAGCTATCTGTCAATCAGTTCCCTTCAGTCATTCATGGAGCACTGTTTCCCAGAAGCATAAGGACCCTGACACTTCCAGCCTGTCTTACATACAGGCAGGGTACAGAGATCTTTCAGGCCAAGAGTCTCTGGTAGTGATGGTTCTAAGTCCAGTTCACATGCTGCAAATGATCTGTGGGGTGGAACGATATAAACAAGGCACTGACAGTGTCTGCTTCAATTTAGAAAACTCCTATTTCTTAAAAATTAAAAAGAAATATTTGCATACTAGTGAATGCCAAATTAAAAATGAAGTCAGATTTTCCCTTACTCCAAAGGTCATATGAGTCAGATGTGCCTTTATTATGGTGAAGGAACTGGCAAATATTATCAACTCTTAGATCCATGCAATGCCATTGGGACTATACATATATTTTTGTACAGTATAAAAATAGAATTTATCACTGTACAATAAATAGGAATACTGTGATCTACTATTAGTGGCTATTTTTATAAATTCAGCAGTACCTTTGCAGTATGTTTTCCCAACATACTCCAAGGGCCTTTATAAACACTTTGTATACATTTGCTTACAAAATCCTTTAAAACCAAATCAATGCTTTATCTTTCCCATGCCTTAGGCCAGGAAAAACCTGCAAATCTCTGATATTATATAGAAGTACACCTATTCTCAGTGGACCTAAGCAGCTTCTCTATTTCTCTTTTTTTTCTCTTTCTTTTCCTGAAATCTTTAAGATATATATAAATTTAACATCTATATTTTATTGTTATCAGAAGTATACCATCCATGAAATTGCTTATTGTTTTAAAAAGTATTGGTCTTTTTAAGAAAAGGAAGTCATATATTTGAAAATAACTGGCTGGTTTTCTTTTAAAACATTGCCTTTAATTTTTTTTAAAAGAAGAACATATCTTCTGCCCATTTCTTGATTGGATCATTTGTTCTTTGGGTGTTGAGTTTGATAAGTTCTTTACAGATTTTGGATACTAGACCTTTATCTGATATGTTATTTGCAAATACCTTCTCCCATTCTGTCAGTTGTCTTTTGGTTTTGTTGACTGTTTTCTTTTGCTGTGCAAAAGCTTTTTATCTTGATGAAGTCCCAGTAGTTCATTTTTGCCCTTGCTTCCTTTGCCTTTGGCGATGTTTCTAGGAAGAAGTTGCTATGGCTGAGGTGGAAGAGGTTGCTGCTTGTGTTCTCCTTTAGGATTTTGATGGAGTCCTGTCTCACATTTAGGTCTTTCAACCATTTTGAGTCTATTTTTGTGTGTGGTGTAAGGAAATGGTCCAGTTTCATTCTTCTGCATGTGGCTGTCCAATTTTCCCAACAACATTTGTTGAAGAGACTGTCTTTTTTCCATTGCACATTCTTTCCTGCTTTGTCGAAGATTAGTTGACCATGGGGTTGAGGGTCAATTTCTGGGCTCTCTATTCTGTTCCATTGATCTATGTGTCTGTTTTTGTGCCAGTACCATACTGTCTTGATGACAGCTTTGTAATAGAGCTTGAAGTCCGGAATTGTGATGACTCCAGCTTTGCTTTTCTTTTTCAACATTCTTCTGGCTATTTGGGGTCTTTTCTGGTTCCATACAAATTTTAGGATTATTTGTTCCATTTCTTTGAAAAAAGTGGATGGTATTTTGATGGGGATTGCATTGAATGTGTAGATTGCTCTAGGTAGCATTGACATCTTCACAATATTTGTTCTTGGAAGAACAATCCAATCCATGAGCATGGAACATTTTTCCATTTTTTTGTGTCTTCTTCAATTTCTTTCATGAGTATTTTATAGTTCTCTGAGTACAGATTCTTTGCCTCTTTGGTTAGATTTATTCCTAGGTATCTTATGGTTTTGGGTAGAATTGTAAATGGGATCAACTCCTTAATTTCTCTTTCTTCTGTCTTGTTGGTGTATAGGAATGCCACCGATTTCTGTGAATTGAGACATCCAAATGGCCAACAGACACATGAAAAAGTGCTCAACATCACTCGGCATCAGGGAAATCCAAATCAAAACCTCAGTGAGATATCACCTCACACCAGTCAGAATGGCTAAAATTAACAAGTCAGGAAATGACAGATGTTGGTGGGGATGTGGAGAAACGGGAACCCTCCTACACTGTTGGTGGGAATGCAAGCTGGTGCAGCCACTCTGGAAAACAGTATGGAGGTTCCTCAAAAAGTTGAAAATAGAGCTACCATATGACCCAGCAACTGCACTACTGGGTATTTACCCCAAAGATACAAATACAGGGATCCGCAGGGGTACGTGCACCCCGATGTTTATAGCAGCAATGTCCACAATAGCCAAACTATGGAAAGAGCCAAGATGTCCATCAACAGATGAATGGATAAAGAAGTTGTGGTATATATACACAATGGAATATTATGCAGCCATCAAAAGGAATGAAATCTTGCCATTTGCAACAATGTGGATGGAACTGGAGGGTATTATGCTGAGCGAAATAAGTCAATCAGAGAAAGACATGTATCATATGACCTCGTTGATATGAGGGATTCTTAATCTCAGGAAACAAAGTGAGGGTTGCTGGAGTGGTGGGGGGTGGGAGGGAGGGGGTGGCTGGGTGATAGACATTGGGGAGGGTATGTGCTATGGTGAGCGCTGTGAATTGTGCAAGACTGTTGAATCACAGACCTGTACCTCTGAAACAAATAATACATTATATGTAAAAAAAAAAAAGAAGATAGCAGGAGGGGAAGAATGAAGGGGGGAAATTGGAGGGGGAGACAAACCATGAGAGACTATGGACTCTGAGAAATAAACTGAGGGTTCTAGAGGGGAGGGGGGCGGGGGCATGGGTTAGCCTGGTGATGGGTATTAAAGAGGGCATGTTCTGCATGGAGCACTGGGTGTTATATGCAAACAATGAATCATGGAACACTACATCAAAAACTAACGATGTACTGTATGGTGTCTAACGTAACATAATAAAATAAAATTAAAAAAAAGAAACTACAGACTATAAAACTCTGTATGTATGGTGATTAACATAATATAATAATAAAAAAAGAAGAAAATAGATACAGCCTGCAAAATCTAAGTATCTAGCAATAGGAAAAATAATCTGGTTGTATCCTCACAACACAAAACATTTTCATTACAAATTTAATTTACTGAATATCTTGATAAACAGTTAAGAAGAGTTTATGTTGTGTCTCTATGAGAAATTTCTCCCTTGTAATAAGATAGTATTTAAAATCTAAGAAAGAAGGAAAATGTAATGTGGAATAGGAAACATTCTGCTTTTCCCAAGTGTTTACACATACAGACTTCAATATAATTAAAGAAAAAATAAAATAACCTTAAATAAAGAATTGCCACATACAAGGAATACACAAATACAAAGGTATCTGTTGACATGTAAACAAATTCTTTTCCTTTTGTGCCAGAGCACATAGTTTAGAAACAAATTTGATGTCCATGCACATTGGACATTTCTAGTTTCCTTTTCATGTTACTGCAAGTGTCCTCAACTTGTGATTATTCTTCTCCCAACTGTAATAATCTTTGTAACATGTTGCATGGTTGCCATAGAACTATGGGGATGCTACCAACAGTGGAGCATGAATTCAAGAGCACATAAGAATCAGGAACTAATGAGGATAAAATTTAACACAACAAATTCCATTGTCTAAAGCTAAATGCCATAAGTATTTTTAAGATAATTAGATACTAAAGTATAATTGTTTCAAAAGAGTTTTTGTAAGATTTTGGCTTTTCTAATCATTAAAAAATACACCCACAAAAATGTAAGAACTCACAAGCATAGGCACAATTGATCCTTAGATATCCAAGAATCAAATCACCAGCATTAAGACAGGAAGTTAAGAAATAAATAGTTCACTGGGTGATTGGTGATATTGAAGCCAAAAATAAACTACTGCAAAAACAACAATTGTGATTCCCCTAACTTGATCCATCAGGAATTTTTCAAGGAGCATAAGTTTTAAAATTTTCTTTAATATGGGGGTGCCTGGGTTGCTGGGTTGGTTGAGCATCCAAATCTTGGTTTGAGCTCAGGTCATGATCTCAGGGCCCCTGGATGGAACCTCCCATCAGGCTCTGTGCTCAGTGGGGAGTCTGCTTGAGGATTCCCTCTCCCTGTGCTCCTCCCCCTCACTCATGCACACTCTCTCTCTAAAATAAATAAAGAAATCTTTAAAAAAATTTTCTCTTTAAGATGTAAATACAAAGCATAAAGTTGGATTGAGATGTCGCTGAACTTCTCCAGAGAAATATGTGCTGGCTGATAAAAAAAAATTTCCAACAGAGTGATATATAAACCACTTTTTTATTTTCCTTATTGTAATGCTAGCACTATTGTGAATGGCTTTGAGTTGAGTTGGCTCATTTGATGTCCAGTTTCAGGGTAACTGAGAAACATTTAGGTTGTATCTCTTGAGGCAAAGTGAGATAGAGAGCTGAAAATAATCTAGCCAGTCTGGATATTTTTGGTCCAAGGGAAATACTGTCTTCCTCACTGGGGAAGATGGCAGAGTTCCCTATCTATGTCTCTACCTACATCATCTCAGTTACCTACCTAATGGCTCTAACTACTTAACTTTGTTAACATAACATTAATATCCACTTAGATACCTCATAATACCCTCTAAATTTTTTTGGATGCCTGTAAAGCTAATTTACATGCTTTCAATGCTTGGTTTCGAGACAATAAAACATTTACTTTATCAAAGCCCACTTAATGCAGAAAGAAAAGTTAAAAATAAATAAATAAGCTTTTGCCTCAAATAGTCAAAATACATAGGATTCCCAACTGTACCCATTGTGAAAAAGTCCAATGGAAATGTTAAATATCTATATTAGCTCTTTTAAAAAAAAACAGAAGTCAAGCATGATTCAATTCATCATAGTACTGAGAAACCGGTCCTCAAATGCTTATCATGTTGATATTGCTCAGAAAGTTTCAATTAGATTAAAAAAGAACACAAACAAATATGGGTACTTAATTTATTAATAGCTTGATTGTTACTAGGATTTTGAAAATGTGGGCTCTGTGGCAGAGAGACATGCACACACAGTTCTAATTAACACCAATCACAAACGCTAATGGTAGAACCTACTGCTTAAGTAAATGAACATCCTTACCCCTGCTGCTTTGAAGAGCCTGATAGGCATGCACTTTATTGACAAAGTAAGCTAATTTACAGAGTGATTGTCCAAGAGGGAACTGCTGTTTATTTGCAGAGTTTTTCCCATTGAACTCACAGGGCAAACATAGCACTTATATTGTTAATTAAAATATCAACAGATAAAAATGTAAACATTGGGTTTTCTTCAGAGTAGAGTGACATGTATTCATTCAGAACCAAATACTGATGTCTTCCTGATCATTGATTTTTGAGGAATGAGAGTAAGTTCCTTGAAAAGGTTAGGTGGCTGAGCTTTATTTGTAAGCAAAGAAGAAATGTTATTAGGGCTAAAGCAACAAACATGCGGAGTAGCTGAAAACCTAAGGAGGGCTCCACTTTCTCTCTGCCTTCAGTGATAGCCATCTGTGGTTACCAGATGTGACCATCCTAAACTTGAATTTGAGGGTGAAGTGAAAGCAAGCTGGCCATAGTATGTTTTCCTTAAGAATTGTAGTAAAGGGGGGGGGGGGGGGGGGGGGAAGGCCCAGTGTTCACTTAGTTCCAAAAGAAAAATAGGTCTCAAACTTGAAATAAAAAAGCATTTAGCCTTTCCAGAATGTAAAAGTTAATTCTGGAAACCAAGATAGAATTATTTTGAAGTAAGTGGATAAAGTCCTGTTAATTTGACTTGTTTTGGTTGGTTTCTCTCTTAAGGCATTTTATCTACACTGTCTCCTGAGGCTATATAACCAAGAAAGATCCTTATTTGATTCTTTTCTTAGGATGAAGACATACCCTTGCTATTCTCAGTCGAGTTTCCGATTAGTTCTGGAAATGCCCCTGATGATAAGGAAAGTATCATCTCCAGGGCTATAAAGCCAGTACTGTTTCTGAAATTGACTTCTCTGAGCCTCACTTTCCTTTTTAAACTGGAAATGTGGAGTTTCCTTAGGAGATGGAGAGGGAAATGGAGGGAGAGAGATTCCAGGAGCTCTTCCTTGCATCCACCAGAACTGCACATTTTTATTTGCATCTGGTACTGGCACTCCATCCGAAGGCTAGTTTGAAGAAAGGATTCCATAGCTGGGGGAAGACAGTGGGTAGGGCAGAGGAGAAGCAGCTTCTGGACTAGAAGACTTCAAATTTCCCTTCAGCTATAAAATTCATACTCTATATTTTTACTTTTTTAATTTATTTTTTATGAGTATGCATCACATGTTTATTAGAATTGATGTTTTCTCCAGAAATAGGACAACCATACTCTATATTTTTAAAAGACTATTTGAAATGACAAAGAATTCTTTAGAGGTGTGTGTGTGTGTGTGTGTGAGAGAGAGAGAGAGAGAGAGAGAGAGAGAGAGATACATATGTTTGTGTGTATGTAAGAGAGATGTGGAGAGAGATTGAGTATTTGAACTGATGAATTTCCTTGTTTATGAGCATGTTCTTATCACATGGAGAATATGAAGAGCAAAGCAACATGCTAAGTGATCTAATGGTGTAATAGTTCCCACTTCTACACAGTATTTAAGTACAAAACAAGTACTTAACTAAACAAACAAATAAAATAAGTTATCTAATGCTTTTCAGTGAACTTGGGAAGTGGGCTGATGGGCCATGGATTAATGGTTTTCCCGTCTATAAAATGCCATCCTCACCAGACAGAATTGTTATGAAGATGTAATAAAATACTTATAAAACATCAGAATCTGAGGTACCTCTGGTGCTCATCTACTTGAAGCTTTTAATCCAGGGCTGCAGTGCAACAGAACTATAATGTGAAGTCACAAATGTAAGCCACACATGTAATTTTAAATTTCCTAGTAGCTCCCACTTAAAAAGTTTTTATATACAACTAAGTTTTATACATATATATATATATATACATATATATATATATCACTTTTCAAAATTTGGAGTGTATTTTATGGTTATAGCACAGTGCAATGTGCACTTACATTACACGTGTTCTATGGCCTAGTAGTACTGTAATAGACAGTGTAACTCTTAGCCTTGAGTGAGTACTCTGCTTTTGGTAAGGTTTATTAAAACTAGATTCATTTCATTTCCTTCTAATAATAACTATAAGGAATGTAAGGTCGTTATAGATATTCTAATAATATAAGGGCTCAATCAAGGCCCATACTAATTCCCATACACTTGGAAGTATCTCCACTTGCCCAAGATCACTGGTTGGTCTCCTGGCTTGATAGAACCTGTCAAGGAATCAAGAAGAAATGGAGTGGCCCAGAGGTAGAATGGTCTGGGCAAAATGTCAGCTCACAAGGAATGGTTATAACAAGGTCTACTTAAAACTCAAACCTCCTCATGACAAGAAATATTGTAGTACACTAGTAGTAGTTGGTAACTTTTTCTTGTTTGCTTTTTAGGAAACCTAAAGTAAAACAAACAAACAAAAAAACCAAAATAATGTCTTTTTTCTCTGTGAGTTCACATAGCCATCTATGTACCCTGGTATGATAGCATTTATAATGACATAATTACTTAATTTGTATACCTAATTTCCCTGTGAATATGATGAGGACAGGAGGTTATTTCATATTTACCTTTTTGTCTACAGTTCCAAGCACAAGCCCTGACACACATTAGGTGCTTAATAAATGTCAAAAAATAATTGACCACTTAAAGGAAATTTATATTTTTAAATGTCACGGTGAAAAATTGATACCATTGTTTTTATAACATGTTTGCATATTAAAAATGTAACACATGCTTTTTGATGTGGATATGGATTATTAAAAAAATTATATGTAGCCATAATACTGCTGCTATAATTTTTGAATCTCCTGGTATTTTATCCTATGAGATTTTTTTCCCTTATATAGGCCACAAAGATATTTGCTATTTTTTACTCCAAAATTTCAGATTTGATCAATACTTTTTTTAAAAATTTTATTTATTTATTTGAGAGACAGAGTGAGCAAGAGAGAGAGAGGGAGAGAACAAGCAGGGGAAACAGTAGAGGGAGAGGGAGAAACAGACTCCCTGTGAGCAGGGAGCCTGATGCCGGGCTGGATCCAAGGACCCTGCAATCATGACCTGAGCTGAAGGCAGATGCTTAACCGACTGAGCCACCCAGGCATCCCTCAGGGTAAGTTTCTTTAGCTTACTTCTTTAGTTAAATATATTGAACATTTTTTCCATGTCATTACATATTATCCTATCACGTAAATTTAAAAATGCACTTATATATGAAAACTTTTAAAACATATAAAAAAGGAAAGAAAATAATATAATGAGCCCAACTGTGTGTCTCAGGCCCAAGTTTAGCAGTATCAATGTTTTGACATTCTTGGTTCATTGAGTCCCCCATATTTATATTTTTTACCACATTGCTATGGACTGAATATATCACCCTTCCCCCAATTTATATATTTGAAGTCCTAACCGCTCCCCCCACCCCTGGTGCGATGGTATTAGGTTGGATGAGGTCATGAGTGGAGCCCTCATGATGAAATTAATGTCCTTATAGAAGAGGAAGACATACCAGAGCTTCTCTTTCCCCAGCGTGAGGACACGGTGAGGAGGTCGTCAGCAAGCTAGGAGGGAGAGCTCTCACCAGACTTTGACCATGCTGGCTCCCTGATCTTCGACTGCTACCTTCCATTTAATGTGGAAATAAACAATATTAGAGCTAAATTTTTGTTCCTGTCAATATTTGTTTCTTTGATCAATTCTTAAAAGTAGAACTGTTAGATCAAAAGTCTTATAAAATTATGCTTTTGCTGTTTATTGTCCAATAGTCCTCCAAAATTATTTTTACTACTTATAACCTATTTATAATTCAATATTTTTGCCAAGCTGATAGAACGTATTTTATCCTTATCTTAATTTACATTTCATTACTTGCATTTTTTTAATAAATATATTTTTTCTTTGAGAATTACATATTAGAGTGTCTACTGACCATTTCTTTACTGACATATTTGTCTTTTGTTTACGGATTTATAAAACCTATTTATATACCAAAGACAGTAACATTTTATAACATAAATTGCAAATATTTTTATCCATTTTTGATTTGTCACTAATTTTGTCCTATGAGAATTGAATTATTTATATGTATCAACATGTTCCTTGATGGTTTCTGTCTCTGATTTCATCAAAGCAAATTTTCTCCATTCAAATATATTGTACATATTTATATTTTACTGTGTTTTTTCAAATACTTTTCCCTTTTTTCGTTACATGTATATCTCTATTTCATTTGGAAATTATTTTGGTATAAGTGACAAATTAGACTTACAACATTATTATTATTTGCTAATTGTCCCAATGCCATTTGCCAACACATTCAATGTTTATCTTTACAACATACTTAATATGACATGTTGGGACAGACTGTTAGATACTATGCTTGTACCATTCACCTTTCTCAGATATTCCTTTGCCAGTACTATATCATACTATTATCGCTATTATTATTATTATGGTGATGATTGTGATTTTATGTTATAATATTCAGCTATACAATTTCTCATTCATTAGACCTTTTAATATTTTCTATGCTATATTCTTGTATTTAGAATTCAGATAATTTCCAGTATTGTTTTCAATAATATCATCTCAGGTCTATTCTTAAGGTCCTGAGTTACTTGGAGGAATATCTTGTCTCCTTCTGCATCTCTACCTCATCTCTTTATGCTAAATTCATTTCTAGATGGCCCATTTTTGTAAAGAAGGTAAAACTGTTTCTAGTCATTCCCTGTCATACATGCCTCTGTCATCCTCTCTCATCCCAGATGCTTCATGGTCTTGCCTACCTGACATCTGACCTCTCTGAGTAGCTGACATGTTGACTTATCAGTATGTTAATACACTAATCAAATAATTAAGGGCTTAGACGTTGTCTCAATAACTTACTTGCATTTATGAGATGGGTCCCTTTTAGAGACATAATAATTTAACCCAGTTTTTTTCTAAGTTTCAGTTATTTATATACTACATCCATATTTTTTTGCCCCTTCCACATACAGTTATACTATTAACTGGTTAATAGATTTTTTAATTTATTCACTTTTTAAAAACTGTAAATGCCTAATTTAGCTTTGTCTTAAGGAATATGTATCAGATAAAGGGTTTGGTTTATTACTTTATATTTTTCAAAAATATACAATAAAACAAATACATAACTGTTAAAACTAAAATGTTCCTCTACTACAGAAAGCCATCTCGTATTTCATATGACATGCTTGAGTCAATGTAGGCATATTGTCTTAATTCATTGATTCATACCAGTGGTCCCAAAACTTATGTGCCCTTTCAATCACTTGGTGATCTTTAAAAATACCCATTCCCCAAAGCACTCACAAGACCAATAAAATCAAGTATATGAGAGTAGGACACAGGCATCCATATTTTTGAAACCTCCCAGGTGATTTCAAAGTGTAGCTAAGGCTGGAAAGCCCTGTTTTGTATTGTTTATACCACGTTCCTCTGTGGCTGTCTATTGTGACTGTGACTCTTCCCATACAAAATATTCAGGGCAGAAAGAAAGGACAGTGGTAAAAACATCAAAGTTTGATGTTGACCTTAAGTTAGTTCCTCTGATCTTTAGTTTCTTCACCAATTAAAAACATTATAATAACATACTTTGCCTTGAAGAGCATTTCGTGAAGCCTCTTTGAGATCTGTCTCCATCAGATTGACCCGCAGATGTTTATTAAGATACAGATTACCCATAGTCCCCCTCTCCCCTTATCTGCTGATGCTGAATCGCTGGGGGAGGGACCTAAGAACCTGCATTTATATATACCTGCATATACCCTAAGTGATTTTTATCCACAACAAGTTCTATTACTGTGAGTCTTAAGGAGTTGAAGGGTATGAAGTATATGAAAGAACATCACAAACTGACATTCCCTATTGAGTATGATTAAAATCTCAGAAATAAAACGTTATATCGTTTAAATCCTCTCTTGCATCCATCCACTCTCCCATGCCATCTCCGCTGTTGACATCCTATTTTGTACTGAAATGCACAATCGCTTACTTGGGCAAAGGGCTAGAGGGATTATTGCTTAATTTGCTGGCTAGCAGTATTTATGCTTCTTAGTAGTTGAACACAAATAAACCTCTTGCTGGGAAGTCTTTTCAGAAGTGGGTTCTTGTTCCTAACCCCTTACTATTTTGCAAGCAACTGGAAGGTGGACCTATTATAAAGGCAGAGCTCTCTCCTAATTAGGGCATCAGAAATATGAATTAGAAGTTCGCCTGTCTTGCAAGGGAACTGAGGTCTGAATGAGAAGCCCTTGCTAGATTTTATACACTTAGGTGCAGATCCAAAAGGATTTGCCTTTGTCCTAAACTTTATTAATCATTTTGTCATTGATGAAACTATAGCAGCGATTAATCACACACGTAATCTACAACAGACCTTCTGTTGGACTCCTAGTCCTGGTATAAATGATCATGTCAGGGATTAATCCATTTTATTTGCCTTAATCCTCTGTTTTCATTCTCTTTCTCTCCCCACCCCTCAACTGCACCCTGTTTACTCAGCTTTTGTGCAGAAGGGTTCCAATTGTCTGTTTGACAATTGGAATCTGAATGATTAATAACAGTGACAGAAACTTGACCAAGGGTTCAACAAACCATAAATAAATACATTGAGCCCAAGGTCAGCTCAGGTTACACTTGTGCTCCATCCTCAAACAGAAAAAGGGGTGGAGTGCGGGTAAGGGAGAAAAGCAGTTGTTTTCAGGCATTTAAGGCCTTCTTGCTGAGGATCATCTGAATACAGCGTGCCTGGCCATTTCCCCCCAAACAGACGCCCTCTGTTATTAGACTTGCTGTGTAGGCCACCCAACCTGGTGGAACGGCCCACTTCAGCAATTTCGAATCACAGTTAAATGCTGATGCCTCCAGGGCTTTGACTACTGCAAACAAAGTGAGCTGGCAAGTTGCAGAAGCTTTCCTAAAGTGTGATATAGGATCGTAAATTTCTGGCGTGATGGCTATTAAGCGGCATAAGTTGTAGTCAGAACATCTTACAATCAACGCTCCTCCGGGCCTTCCTGTCAGGGCTGAGAAGGCACCCAGCCCCAAACGAGGAGAAGCACCGTTCGGTCTTGATTAATTAGGGGCCAGCCAATGCTGGTTTTGAAACTTCTGTGCATCTGATGGAGGACTGTGTCTAATGTGAACGATAGACTCCTACATTTAGGGAGGAATATTTTAAACAGAGGGGCCGGTGTAAACCTGCACACTAGCAAATGCTCAATAAATATCAATTAATGATGAGGACCTCAGAGGACGGCTCCGGTAAGTGGAGAAATGAAACTTGGCCACTGTATTGGAAAATCAGATACTGATGAGCATAAAATAAGCATGGGGCACAATTTAAAAAAAAGAAAGTCATTATGTGAAGCATAGTATGATTTTACTACATTAGGAAGTCAGTTTTGGCCCAACACATATGAATAAAATCAAATACTGGCTCCTTCAACTAAGATACTTGTTAAGACTTGGCTTTGTGGCAAACACCAGGGGGCCATAGTGAAGAAAATATACCCGGTATGCCCTAAAGGAACCCTAAGTGGTAAGACAGACAACCAAACAGCAATAATCAACTCCTCCAGCTCATTAGGAAAGTGATCGTAAATGTCAGATCTACTTTCACTGAGGAAAGAGTGGAAAATAAGTGGAGAAAAAGTGGAGTGAAGTGGCAAATAAGTCTTTTGAGGCCTACCCTTTTGCTTGTCAATCAGCATAGGAAAAAAAGGCATCTTGTACATCCTAGAGAGTAAGGATTTGCTGATCATGTGACAGATGCAGTGGTATTTTGAGCTTAATAGTTAAGAACTTGACAAAATGAAATTAAACTGAGTATATTTTGTGATCAAGATAGGCTAAGGCAGAATTTAAATAAGATAAAAATTAAAGGTAAATGAATAAAGCATTCAAAGGTAGTTCAAAAACTACCTTTGCTTTGAATTCATTGAATTATAAACATATTTCTGAGAAATTAATAATGACAAGATGGTATTTTTTTATTTGTTAGTTAAATAGAATTTTCAACATCTACGTTCAAGTTCATGGAAATACTTTCAGTGATAATTGCTAAACATGCCAAGTGCATTTATAAAAGCCAGCATATATGTTGATAGTTAGCAAATGTCTATATTTGGTATGTTTTGTATAAACATAGACATTCGGTAATTATCACAGTCGCTGTTCATTTCAATGGGGGGAGACAGCACAAATGCAAGACCGATCATTTCATTTATAAGGCAGAAGTATGCCTTTTGGATCACAATCCAAGCTTACCACATAAATTCACAGTAGCCCCCTATTTTTTAAACAAATAGTGTATTAAGATGTATTAAAACATACACATGTATGGAAAGACCTGTAAGTGGAGCTACCTTGAAAATAGTTTATTTGAGGAAGAGATAATATACATATTAACTCTCAAATTAAGAGATATATATAAAATTAAATTTTAGAGATCTATATAAAATTTAAAAAACTATTTCATTAAGCCAAATTTCACAAATACATTACTCAGGGCTGCTGAGACGGGGAGGGCTCACTGTTTCGACACTGCATTGATCAATATTGTAACTTCCATTCTACCTTCTAGCAAAACAAAACAAAACAAAGCAAAACAAAACACTGGATGGAAGGTAAAGACTTTAGTCATTCTGGATTTGTGGCCTGGATTTGTAGTCAGTAATTAAAAAAAGAAATAATAATAAAGTTGCCAATTCCCAAACAAATATGACACTGATAACAGCAGCAGCAATGAGAGTAACTTCCATCAACATAAGTTTTATGAGATGCTAACACATGATGTTCAAGCCTCATGGTTAACTCCGTGAGATCCCAGGGCCAGAATGGAAGCATGTGCTCTAAAATGAGAGACTTCTCTTCTTCTGGCTCTCACTGATTATTTCTATGTTCCCTATTTTATTTTCGTAGACCTTCATTTCTATTTCTACTTCTTTCCAATAAATTATCCTCACAAAATTGTGAAGGGCTCCCTCAATGACTGTTTCCAATGACCCTTTCCAGAATCCTTCTAAGAGTGGAACAAGAAAAAAAATATATATATATATATATAGTTTAGCTGTTAATAGGCTATGGGAGGAGGAGAATAAGATGTTAAATAACTAGCAAGCTTCAAAAGATACTCTGACATCGATTGCTAAATTGCATAATATTAACCATTACTGTTGTAGGATTTTGAAAGACAGGAAGTGTAATGAGATAACCAAAATAAAGGAAATATGGGGGTGTTTGTGGCCCAGCTGTTGATGGCCTGAAAGTCAGACTGAGTCTAGATCTAAGTGTAAGGACTAGGGGACATTGAAGATTTATGGCTTGCACTGAGGCTTGAAAGTGAAGCTTTTCCCTCCAGATCTCCTAATTTTGACACTTGTCTGTGGCTATACATCAAATAAAATTATGTATATCTGCCACAATCATCCCAACCTCAAATGTTATCTAAAATGACATTTAGTTAGTTTACTTGAAATGAGAATTATTGCACGTCATAAGGAAACATTTGCCATTGTCCATCCCACATGTCTATATTAACTCATAAATTCTCTGTGTTATTTTGTGTGGTTGATTACTATATCAAAATATGATATCATAAGGACAAGTTTCTTAGCAAATCTGTGAATGGAATACATAAGTACGCAGCATCTGTCATCAAGTTTGACTTTCCAAAAGCTATGGGGTCTAAGCAAATGCTTTTAAGAATGAATCCCAGGTTATATTTACTAAACAAGAAAAGTAAAATCTATATGAATTTTTAGTTGTTGAATGTCTCTTAGTAACTCTGTTAAATGACTTTCTTTTGGCATTCTTGTCTGGGTCCTTTCTTTCTTATAACCGGAAAGACAATTTTTCTGTAACTTGTAAGTCCAGATCATTTAGGTAGAGCCAGGTCTCTAAGTAGCATATACATCTCACTTGAAATCCCCAACTTTGAAAACTAAGAAGGGCTGATGCAGGACAGATGATAGGAAACAGGCTCCAGCTCTGCAGCATGGGAGGTGAGGCAAGCCAGGGCCCACTAGGTTGAGAGAGTTGTGATACTTACAAGTTGATGGTTGGGAGAATTAGCCAGCACAAAAGATAGTGTTAACATTTGAGTATCTTCTGTATGGGTCTGATGGTTTGTTGAGCAGCTTGGCATTAGCCTTTCATATTGTTAACATTAATGGCTTTCTAATACCGTCTCAACAGCTGCCATGAGAATGTGTTAAACAAGGGTTCACTTTCTCAGCTCCATCCCGGGTATGTTTCATGAATGAAAGCCATATAAAGAGAGGGTTAGCAGTGGTTTTCAGACTATATTCCTGTGAGTCCACAGAGGTCTCTCTGGCGTCTGGGCTGATGTGACAAGATGGATCCTAAGAGACAGGTTTTCAGGATTCCATCTCTTTATCAAATAGAGTAATTCTTTTTTTGCTTTAAACATTCATATTCAACAGAAGATTTGGTTAAAACAAAAACAAAGGGAGAGTGTCACTCTTTCACAAAAACAAAAACAAAAAAATTAAATAACAACAAAGTAAAAAGAAACAAAGACAAGAAACACATTTGTAAAGGAGGATTTCTAGGGCAATGAAACTACTCTGTATGATTCTATAATGATGGATAGATGTCATTATACATTTGTCCAAGTCCATAGAATGTACAGAACCAAGAATGAACCTTAGTGTAAACTAAGAACTTTGGTTGATAATGATATGTAGGTTTATTGGTTGTAACAAATGCACCACTCTAGTAGGGGGTGCGGATAAGGGGGAAAGCTATGCATATATAGGAGCAGGGTGTATAGGGAAAATCTCTGTATTGTTTCCTTAACTTTGCTGTGAACCTAAAACTGCTCTAAGAAATAAAGTCTACTTAAAAGGAAGAAAGAAAGAAACACATTAACAACACCACTGATTTAGTGTAAAGAAAGAGACAATTCTAGAGAGTATGAATTCCTTGCCTTAGGTCACCCAGCTCATAGGTGTCATAACTGATGAGTTTCCTGAGATTGTGATTTTAATATTTTTTTCAAAACACAATCACATTTTACAAGATGGCAAAAGCAATCATCTTTTTGTTGTATGAAATGTTTCTAAACCTTACATAAAACATGCACACAGGAAATGAGTCTCCTCCTTTCTCCTCTAGCATTTTTTTCCATTGCACCTCATTGCTACTGGAACAGTCAAGCCTTAAGGTTGAAAATGAAGTTCCAGGAGAATTGTAAATATGTTGCATGATTGGAATAAAACATTAATTGTGCAGTAAAATAAGTACAGGTAGAGTTGGAAAGGGGAAAAGAGAACAAAACATAGAGGAGGGTTGGGAGAATAGTGGTTAGAACAGCTAAGTCTAGAGAGAGTAAAATACGGTCAAGGAAGAGTTCAGAAGTTGGGGAACAATGGAAGATCCTAAAGAAATAGAGGGTGCACATGCACACACATAATCCAGGGCAGGAGTACTGAAAACATTCTTAATGCCAACAAATAAATAAATAGCAATTGCTTGGGACCAAACTTGTACCTAGAGGATAAAAAAATTAAGTGGTGGTAGACTTATAATTTAACAATTATTTTCTGTTAAATGACAGATGCTAGCATTTTTTAGTAAATAGATGCCTCTCATTATATTGAGAAAGTCCTCACACAAATATAGATTATATGACCAGGATCCCTTTCTAGAGTATTGGAAAGACTGTATTTGAAAAAAAAAAAAAAAAAAACAGAATGATAAAAACTTTTTTTGTATTTGGCATTTTCTTTATTTGCTAAATAAGAGGCCCAGGTGCTAGCTATAACAAATCAACCATAGAGGACAAGTAACAGATAATTAGTTCTCATATATATTTTAAAGTTCTTAGATAGATTTTCTTTCTTTTTTCTTTTTAGATAGATTTTCATTAAATTATTATGCCTTGATTTCATGGACCAATTTCTCAGGACTTGCTACAGCTTAAAGCCAATACATTTTATTATTGGGAAATGATGAGTTTCCTGGGATTGTGATTTTAATATTGTTTCAGGACACAATCTCATTTTACAAGGTGGCAATAGAAATAATATTTTTGTTGTGTGAAATGTTTCTGAAACTGATACAAAACATGCACATAGGAAAGCTGACCATGCCTGTTTGCTCTTTCTGTGATTAAAGTTAGTATCATTCAACTTAATAAACATTTTGGAGAGGGCATATCATTATGCTTTGTGGCTTTAGCTCTGGATATTTTAAGAAGAATGCACACACAAAAATGTTAGGAACAAAAATACACTCACATATCATGAATGCAGTAGAAGAGATGGTTGGGACTGACAGAAGGAGAGTCCCACATATCCTCTATCTAACGCAATGAGCAGCCCCAGGAGGAATGGCCTCAAACTGAGTTTTTAATAATGAGAACCATAGATTCTGGCAGATGGGGAGAAAGAGTCGGTCCTGGGCATGAAAATTCCCAAGAGCAAATTCAAATGACTTTATGATGAGTAAAGGCAGGGGAAGGCAGGCAATTTAGCCTGACTATAATTGAAAGCCTGGGCCTGGTGGGGGTGAGCAATACAAAGGAAGGGAATATGGTGAAGTGTTCTGCATTCTTGGAACAAGGGAGAAAAAGGTGTTCAAATAGTTAATTCTGTTGATTTTTTTTTTTTTTTGAATGAGCACAATTGTTTCTTGAAACTAGCAGATTTTTTCTACCTGGAAGTGTGTGGATGTGGGACAGGGCTATCATATAATTAGGACATGACAGAATGTGCTGGACTACCTTCCCCCCCCCCCCCAAATTAGCCTAGCTTACTTAATCACTTGAGAAGTTACTTAGAAACCAAATGTCTAGAATTGTGTTTATGGGAAATGTAACTCAGACCTCGTTCTGAGCAAATTGGATAGCGCCACTCCCATGGTCTCTTAGGAACTTTCAGAAAACCCAAGCTCTGTAGCTAGGTTTTCAAGCTCCTCTGTCATCTGCCCCTGCTTACCTCTTGCTGCTCGTTTTCCATTTCTTTATCTGAATAACTTGTACTTACCATGGTAGACGTGGTTCAGGGGTTGACTCCTTTGGGAAGCGACTTATGATCACCCCTCACTCCTAACAGGGCTTCGTTCCTTCTCAGTATTCCCATAATAATCTGCAGACATTTCCATCATTGCATTTTTTTCGTTACTGTATGTTATTTTTTAATGTGTCAATTGCTCCACTAGCTTGTCTTGCCCATTGTTGTATTCCCACTTCCTAGCACAAGGTTTCCATAGGTTCATTATTCACTATATGCTTGAACTAAGGAGAACACCATCCACGAATAGTTTTAAGTTTTTCACTCTTTTGAGTTTATCACTCTTGTGTAGTGATGATGTCTTAACCAGTTAAAAAATTTCACTCTTACACTTTTGGGATTAAGTTAGATCAAGTTATTTTTATAAGGTTAAGTATAATATTATTTAATTGTATGATTTTTTTTCCTATTTTACACTTAGAAAAGCAACCTGTGGATTGTTTTAGAAATATTATTTTCTAAAGCCCTGTAGGTGGTCCTTAGGGAATTGTCTCCCAAGCACTTCTGTCTGGAGATTGCCCCTCAATCTTCACTCCATCCACTGTTAGGTTAGTTTCAGGGAGACCACCAGCTAACTAAGTTGATCAGTTAAATGTAGGCACGCAACCTGGTCTGAACTATGAGTCCCTCCCTAGGAATTCTGGAACTGAAACAGGAAAAATTGTGTCAGTCTCTTTTGAAGAGCCTAGAACATGAGATGCGATTCTTAGCAACCAGATTTTCTTCCACAAGAGCTAATGAAACATAGAAAATCCTGTTATAGAGAGAAAGAGAAAAAAGCGTGATCAGTGGAGAGAGGAGACAGGATAGGGAAAGCAAGTCCTAGAAATGTTTGAGTTTGTTCTTTCAATAAGTCTTCAGGCCCAGCAATATTCTTGTTCTTGGGCTTCATGAGTGACTTAAGGATCATTATAATAAATCTATAATTTTGCTTTAGTCAGTTTGAATCAGATCCCTCTCACTTGCAATGAACATCCGAATTATTACAATATACAAGACAGGACCCAAATTCCTCCTCAAATTATGCTTTTCAATTATTTTCCTGATATGTGACACATTTTCTTAAAATATTTCAATTGGGTAATTGAGAACTTAATTCTGGCAACTAATTAGTAGAAGAGCAGGGTCTGTGAAAAACAACCATTCCTACAATGCATGTGTAAAGAAGGACATTATAGGCAATTTAGAATTGTAGAAGCATAGAATGAAGTCCAAATCCATAATTTTAATGTTCTTTTTGTTCTAAAACCTCATTTAAAATATTAGACCCCCAATGGCAACTAACATTAAAAAGAAAAAAAAAAAACAAAACAGTGCTCCAATTAAAGAAAAAAAAATATTTGGAAATTTTGGCTCCTAATTTGCGTAGGATTTTTTCCATCATCTCTTCATCTTGTTTGGGCGATGATTAGAGATTTTTGTAAAGACTAATTCTAGTAATAATCATTTCTCTCTGCCTCTGGGGAGTACTTCCCTCCCCAGTGCACCTCACAAACATTTCTTGATTAAACCTTCCAACAATTCTTGGAAGGAAATTGGGTGATATTTTCCGTGACTGCATGGTCTCTAAGGAGGCTATCTATTGGGATAAACCAATTATGAGGATAGCAAGTATATCTATCAGCAAAAGCATAGAAATCACAACATCCTGAAATTCTTACTCTATACTATTCAAATAGGAAGTCACTGCCAAATGAACATTTAGCTAAATCCCTAATGAAGTTCTGGCTGCAATTGTAAGATGATAGCAACAAAGTCATACTAGTATATCCAATACATTTTTTTCATGTATTTTTGTGGTTCTGTGTTCAAACATTTTTAATTTTATGAAGATACCGATTTACAAAAATTTTTCTTTAGGTTGAATCCAGCTGCCAAGCAACCATGTATAAGTAAGCTCTGCCTGTGTACGTACGTGCACAAGAGAAAGAGACAGAGACAGAAAAGGAGGAGGAGGTAGAAGGGGAGGAAATATCAGGGCCATATTGTATTTATTTTTTGATGACTATATTAGTCTAGGTTAGGTGATGTTGGCAAACATTGCTTTATTATCTAGTAACGATAATACATTAGTGCTCTATATTGTTCATTTATATTGCATTGTTGCTCAATATAATTTTCTTTTATCTAGGTGGAGGTCAGATATGTAGAGATGAATTATAGCATGATATAAGTTTGAATTATGCATAATCAGGAAATAGTTATTTTATAAATATATATGTTTTTATACATACATATATACATATGACATGGTAAAAAATACCGTTTTATGAATGAGAATACTTAGCCACATTTATTAACTCATGTGATTATTCAAAATCTTCTTTTGAACAATCTGAAACATTTCAGGCTTTGGATTTGGATATGGTAACTCCACATTAAGCAAAAGAAAACAAAAACACCAAAGTAAATGGATTTTCCATCTAGTAAGATCAGGTAAGGTGACCTACCCTGTGCTTTTTCATATACATTAAAATATTGTTACAAAGAAAAGTGTTGTTAAAGTAGAGGCTAAAAAAGTCACTAAAGGGATAACGATATTTTCAGTTGTATTACAGATTTTTAAGCATGGAGTAAATAAAATGGAACTTAAGAATATTTGGAGGAAATCACTTTCAAGAGTTAGGAAGATTGGCTCTTCTCCAATCTACACTGAAAAGATGAGTTTATTAGCAGTCTTAAATAATCTCTCTGAGTTACATGATCCTCCCTTTACCATGTCCAGGGCTGCTGGCAACACAGGAGGTCTGCTATATGCTTATGAGGAAGGGTGCATATGCAAACTCTGACAACTCTGGCCGAGTTTAACCTGCTAACTCAGTGCTCAGAAGATGTTGGTTTGATCCCTGCTTTAGAAGTGGTGAGTACATTTCACCGCTGGGTAATCTTTTGCTTGTTTAAATGTTCATATTTGTTTACATCACATGAAAATGTTCACTGCTGATAGCAAAACTCAGGATCAAGTACATAAATTAATATTAAACCATATTTCAGATAGAATAAATAAGAATAAGGTAATAACAATGCAAGTCAAGGGATTTTGGCACTGTGTTGGCAGCAGTGTGTTGGCAATCAGCCCTAGAGAGTTCTCTGTGCAGTGCTCTACGAAGGTCCAAGGTGGTAAGAGTCTAGGAAAGTCACTTATTGCTCTTACTTATCCAAGTCAGATTACATGATATTTTGTAGACAAATCTCTGTAGCACCATCTAACCTCTTTATTAATTGTTGTGTTTATGGATAGAGGGATGGACGGATTGATTCTTTTAGCTATATATGAAAGCATTATCTATTCAATACCTGCTATAATATGTCAGGTGCTGTATTGAGAAAAAAGGTTAAATACAACATAGTATTCATCCATCATTTGTTCAGTTTACCAGATACCCAATAATGTAATAATACCAATGTGTGAAGGTTATTAAAGAAGTTCATAGAAGGGCTAGATATGAGGGGTTCAATATGGGCCTGAAAACATGTTGTGATAGCAGAATCTTACACCCCTCAATGTAGTAATGTTACAAGTGCACTGTTTTTTCATTGTGAAGAAACATATTCAAAGGCTTTGAGATTTAATAGGTAATTAATAATAGTCTTTGGATATTAAAAAAGAAACAGAGCATGGAGTTCCATATGCCATCTTGGATAGGAGTCTTTATCACTTTAGTTTCAGTTTCTGTGTACTTAAAAGAGATGATAACAATTGCCTGATTAGTGTTTCTTGAGAATTACATATGAGTGACTATCAAATGCTCATCTCAGTGCACAATACATCATTGAAGTTCAATATGCAGTCACTATTATTATTTACAACAATTGCTACAGCTAAAGAAAAATCTTTATACAAGATTTGGGGCTCAATACCAAGGTCACAAAGAAGAATGGAACTCACTGTTTTCCCTTGATTATAATCCTGTTCAGAGGGTAGGACACACACATTTAAAAAATAATAGAAAAGGCAATACAGTATTTGTGTTCCACATCCCCAGCTACAGATGCTTGAGAAAGGAAATGTTAAGCTGAATCTTATATGAAGGATGGAGTCTTAGACACATAGAAAGGAAGGTGGTAAGTTTTGTTCAAGACTGTCTCAAACAGGGGCTCCTGGATGGGTCAGTAGGTTAAGCGTCTGCCTTTGGCTCAGGTCATGATCCCAGGACTCTGGAATAGAGCCCCAAGTCAGTTCCCTGCTCAGTGCGGAGCCTGCTTCTCCCACCCCCTCTGCTGCTCCCCCTGCTTATACTCTCTCTCTTTCTCTGTCAAGTAAATAAAATTTAAAAAAAGACCATCTCAAACCAAAGAAAACCCATAACTATTTAAAATATATAAAATCTTAGAATTACATCTTTTGCACAAAAACAAAAAAAAATGAATTCTTTTTGAGGTAATTCTAGATGATCATTTAATCTCTGAATGAATAAGTCTCAATGAAGATGTAAGTGGTATTTTGACAAGACAATAAAAATAAAGTTTAGCATCACATTTCCTTATTTCAAACTATATCGATAAGTTATAGTAATCAGAATGTATGATACTGGCAATGAAAACAGACACACAGATCAATGAAACAAAATAGAGAGCCCAGAAATAAATCCATGCATATGTGGTCAACTAATTCATAACAAAGGAGCCAAGAATATACAGTAGGGACAGTCTCTTTAATAAATGCTAATGGGAAAACTGGAAAGTCAAATGCAAAAGAATGAAACTGGACTCCTATATTATACGATACACAAAAATCTACTTAAAATGGACTAAAGACTTAAATTCAAGGCCTGAAACCGTGAAAATTCTAAAAGAAAATATAGGCAGTAGGCTCTTTGACACTGATCTTGGCAGTGATTTTCTTTTGGGGGGGGGATTTGACACCAAGAGCAAAAGAAAGTTGGGCTGAATGTTAAAGAGATAATGAGGTTTTAGACATATGGGAAGGAAGGTGGTACATTTTATTCATGACTGCCTCCCCCCAAAGAAACCCAAAACTATTTAGAACTTATAAAAATCTACATCAAACTGAAAAACTTCTGCACAACAAAGGCAGCCAACAAAATGAAAAGGCAACTGTGGAAATGGAGAAATATTTGCAAATATCCAAATATGGGGTTAATATCCAAACTACAGAAAGAACTCACACAATTTAATAGGGAAAAAAACTAACAATCTGATTTAAATGGGTAGAGGAACTGAATAGAAATAGATTTTTCTCAAAGAAGATAAACATCCAGAAAAAAAATGTACCTGGTCAGCAGATAGCTGCAAGGTGCTGAACATCATTAATCATCAAAGAAATGCAAATCAAAACCACAATAAGATATTACCTCATACCTTTTAAAATGGTATTATCAAAAAGAAAGAAGCATTGGTGAGGATGTACACTGTTGGTGGGAATGTAAATTTGTGCAGCCACAATGGAAAGCAATATGGAGGTTCCTCAAAAAATTAAAAATAGAATTATCATATGATCTAGCAATCCCACTTCTGGGTATAGATCTAAAGGAAATGAAATCAGGATATTAAAGAGATATCTGCACTTCCATGTTCACTGTAGCATTATTCACAATAGCCAAGATATGGAAACAACCTAAGTGTCTGTCAAGGAATGAATGGATAAAGGAAATGTGATATGTGTGCATGTGTGTATGTGGGTCTATGTCTGTGTGTGTATATGATAAAATATTATCCAGCCATGAGAAAGAAGAAAATCCTGTTGTTTGTGACAACATGGATGGACCTTGAGGGCATTATGTTAAGTGACATAAGCCAGACAAAGACAAATACTGCGTGGTATTACTTATATGTAGAATCTAAAATAGAGTCAAATTCATAGACAGAGAAAGTAGGAGCGTGATTGTTGTGGGCTGGGGTGGGAAAAATAGGGAGAGATTTGTAAAAGGGTACAAACTTCCAGATATAAGATTAATGAAATCTGAGGATCTGATGTATGAACTCATAACTAGAGTTGATACTGTAGTGTATAATTCAAATTTGCTAAGAGTAGAACTTAAAAATTCTCATATATATATAAACTAGACTAGGAGTCCTTTCACAATGTACCCATATGTCAAATCAACAAGATGTACACTTTAAATATCTTATAATTTTAAAGAGTATCTTATAATTTTGTCAGTTATACCTCAATAAAGCTGAAATCCATATGTTTCTAGCTATTCTGAGAAGTTTGTATTGGAGGTAGATACAGATGGAACACTGCTCTCTGTCCAGAAACATTTTCTTTTTCTTTTCTTTTCTTTTTTTTTTTTTAAATTGTGCTTTCAACCCATCCCCCATGATTACCATGGAGAGAGTAGATTAATGTAATGTCACTTTCCTGGGACTATATTCATTTGTCCTGTGATGTGCAACTGATCTATCCTGGGCCAGTAAATCCCTACCCCAGGATTTTATTTTGGAAATTAAGGAAAGTCAAGCAGGTACTCACTGTACAATTGTTAATTTGAACTGAAATGTATGCTGAGCTTTAATGTTCAGAAAAGGTGGTGACTGGGTTTAAACACTAAGTATATTTTTACTCATCAGCTTGCTATTTTGCAATGATGAAGAAATTGTGAATTTTAGCATTTATAATCCAATCACATCAGTTGGGGATTGGTAATAAAGCATGGCTTATGTGATGTATCCAATCAGAGATAAAGACAGGGAACATGATTGTCTTCTATAATTTTGTTATAAGTCACAAAATGTATAATTTTCATGCAGATGTGAAATGAAAGCTTAAGAGAGGTGTGTGTGTTAGGTTGGGGTTCACTCCTTTTTCTAGGAGACAACTTATAACGTGCAATGGAACATTTTTATCTGGTTGCTGCTCCAAGACAGGGAAGGAAATAACCTTTAACCCCAGAACCTGGATTTTATAGAGGACTAGATGATCTCTAAGCCAGCAATGATGTATGCAGTATTGTTTAAGCAATTGTATATATACTTAGATGTGATATTTAACTGAGACCCAGGATACCTCTTTTGAGGAGCTTGACTTCCAGGAATCACATGCTGAGCTACTATCATATTTTCTCTACTCAATTCCTTCTGGAAGGGTTTTCTTCTATAGGAGACTTGCCATGGGCCAGATCCAGTAGTAAGTGATTTACGAATATGCTGGTGATGATGACAAAGAAAAGTAAAAATAAAAATAAAAATGATGGCTAAGAGGAAGAGAAAAGGGGAAAAAGAAGAGAAAAAAGAGTTGGAGAAGCCAATTAACTAGAAGATTCTATACCTTGTATTTCACATACTCTTTGGATTCTCACAACTCTATTAGGTAGTAATAATTTCCCTCATTTTACAGATGAAAAAGTGACGTTCAAAGAGATGAAGAAAATCTCCCAAATTGTACCAGACATTTGTTGTTTCTGATGCTCAGAATCAATTCCTCCATCCCCATCCCACTTTTTTTTTTTTTTTCCCAATAAGAACAGTCCAATTTTCTACTGGTGAACCACTCACATCCACTCTTTTTGTAGATACTTAAGTTGGAGCTCCAGGAAAGAACATGTGACCCAGACTAATGCTGTCAAATCAATGCATTGCATTCCCCTGGTTTCAGTTACTGGCTCAAAGATGCAGCTATGAGGCTTCAGACTTTTGCTCCAACTGGTGGGCTTAGAGAGTTTTGTGGGTTTTTTGTTTTTTGGGTTTTTTCCCACAGAACTTGAACCTGGGAGCTTTTAGGACTGGAAGTACCAGCCTCCATCACGTCATCAAGTGAAGCCTAAGAATGAAGTCAACAGGAAGTAGAAGAGAGTTAGAAAATAGAGACTGAGTCTTGGTGACATTGTTGAAATCTTGAGACTAATCATGCCCCAAAACTGCATTACTTTAGCAATTTCAGTTCTATGGGGAATAAATTTTTCTTCTCCCAATATTTCTGTGTGTCAGCCTGTGTTATTCTCTAACTGGCAACAGAAAATATCTTGACTGATACCTAAAGTCAACTAAAGAGTTAGTGGCAAAGAGGGTATTCAACCTAAGATTCTCTCACTCCCAACACTTATGCTTATAAATAACATACTATACAACTCTCCAACTTAAAGGAGAATTTGTAATGCAAAGAATAAGACTTAATAAGGGGACTTGTCCTAATTTTGATGTAGCTTATTACAGTACCAATTTCCTATTCTGTTGAAAAACCAGGATAATAGTATTGCCTATTTCCGTGGGTTGTTGTAACTACTCAAAGAGACAATGTGTGTAAAATGCCTTAGATAATTACCGGCACATGGTAAATACTCAATTTATCTTAGCAATTGCTATTATTCAAAATTCTTATAGAATCAAGTGTGCTGAAGAACTACTGTAACTATTTTCATAATTTCTCTCTTTTAGATGATGAGTCATTAGGGTATCCTTTGCCTGGGTCCTCACTTTTACCACTTCTTGCCAAATCGAACGAAAGAGGAAGATGAGAAATTCTGAATACAAATGCTTTATACCTTACACTTTTGTGTGAGAGTTCTATCTGGACCATCCTTTTAAGGGAACATCTTTCAAAAACTTAGCTCACAACTTTGGTATTTTAGTATATATAGGGTCAAGAAAGCCACCAGAGGAAACTTTTCCAGGTGTTGACATAGTGACATGAGATTTGGATAACTTTTGCAACTTTAAGGATTTATTTGGATCACTATACACTACAGATGCATCCTTCCCTTCTGGTGGCCATGCTAAATTTATAGTTTTTATAGTTTTTGTATGAAATCAAGGTGCATAAAAAAGGAAAGCAGAAATTGAATTGTTTCAGGATAGAGGTAACAAAAGATAAATGCAAAACCAGACCATCTGAAAAAAACAAAACTGGTGGAGTTAGTCACACTTATGCCAAGCACATAGCATTAATCTAACTCCAGTTGTTCTTAGGCCGAATCAAGGTGAAGAGTATGAACTACAAGCTGCTAGTAACTCCCACTGGACAGGGACTGCGACATGTCAAAAGGTCCGTGTAAATTCAAAACTTTAAGTCCTAGAGGTGTATCGAGAAATACTCTGGTAATATTTTTCAAGTCTTTCCTTGAATATTGCTGACATTTTGCCAGGGGAAATGAGTACAAAAAAGCTCTACTTAATATCTCCCAAAAGCCACAGGTGCAAGCTGATTTCTAGAGCCAGCCTCTAGAGACAAGCAAACATTATATTACAACGGATGTCATTAGACATACAGAAGGTAGCATAAAATGCCTAATTTATTCACAAAGTGACATTTTATTTAGTGCAAATAGGCAATTTGGGCATTTACCGGAGGCACTTTCAGTAATAAAGGGGTGTTACTAAAATAGGTTGGAACACCTGACATTGTTGTCTTTATAACACAAGTTGCTGTTCTTTGGCTGTGGCAGAATTTAACCATAAAATATAAGATGTCTAGTGTTCAACAACCTTCCTAATGAACATATGCTCCTCCCTAGTTCAACACTACATGATACCTCCCCTAGCCATAAGCTTTGAAGGTCAAGTCACTGTTAGACTTTTATTATTATGCATCAGTGTTTCCAGAGTGATTTTTGCATAGGAGTGTTTTTTGGAGATCTGCATTAATTTACTACTACAGTCAAAGGTTAACTACTATAGTGAATGCTGTGCTTAGTTGAACACAGGGTCACTGTGTACTTTTGCTACTCTGACAATTTATATCTGTTTATGGTATCTAGCAATATGGCTTGATAGTGGTGTCATCCTTAAACATGAGGTATTTCATATATTAAACATTAAATAACTGCTATATAATTCTGAGTGTTTTTTTCTCACCCCTTTATTCTTTTATGCCTAAGCTTATTGCTGAATGTACATAAAACATATTAGGAACCAAATGACGTATCAAGTGTACAATTTAACTAAATGTAACTGAGTCTATTTCTTGTTGAGATTGTGAGGGAAGTTAAACCTGTTTTCTCTTCACTCTTTTTTCCAAACATGGGTCTAGTTTCTAACCTAGTCCCCAGATCCAGCATAAACTTCATGTCAGCTGCTTGGAAGAGAAGTGAATATATACCCACTCCTTGGATTTCTGGGACCCAGCTGAGTTTCAGATACCTAAGAGATGCTCAGTACATGTTTTTGAACTGAGCTAAGGAACAACTTTATTGTTTATCCATTTCTGGTATCTTTTGATTTTAATAAATAAATCTTAAGAGTGTAGACATCTGTACATATTGAAAGACAATCTCTAATTGTGGATTTCAAATATTGATAAAGGAGAGGCATTTTGAGGCAAGAGATTTTGGTGCATTCCTTTCAGTACTTCTTGGACTAAAGCCTGCTGCTAAAGCTAGACCTGAATGATATCTAAAATAAAAATAAGATAAAACTAAAACCTTACCTCCTGTGACTATGTAAACTACGCACGTGGGATGCCTTCATGCTGAGAGAAATAAAAACTCTTCCAAAAAAAAAAAAACAACAATGAGAAAACTTCAAATGGTTATAAAATATAAGCTTCATAATTAGGTAGCTGAGAGAAAAATCCATCAAGCATTTCATTATTATAACTTCTGGTGTGTTCTGTTACAAGTGTGGTGGATGGCTTTAGGGGCCACACATGGCTTATCCATGTGAGCTTTTCAGGACACACCACTGCCTCTAAAGAGAGCACAATTATTGCTCTCATGCAGGTTTTCTGAACACCACCTATGAATGTGGAACACAACCATTCAAAGAAAGTTTGAGGCGCTTCCCCACCAGATTTGTGAGCTGCTTAGTATAATAGAGCCACCTGCCAAAGGTGAAGGCCTACTTTCCAATGAAAAGGTAGTCTACAAATGATGGCTGCCCAGGAGCTGTGTTCAGCATGCAGCCTGAGCACAAACGGCCCGCCCAAGACACCGCCCCCTGTCATCTTCTTTCTCCTGAGTCAGCAGGGACCAGAATGCACAGGGATCCTATATGTGCCAATTATCAAAGAGCACAGATTTGTCGATGCTACTTCCTACCGGCTCACAAGAAAAGAGCTCTCAACAAGAGGGACAGGGAGAGGTATATTTTGAAGCCCTTTTTCCTAGAGGACTTCAGAACACAGCCCAACACTGTGAATAAATTCTAAGGCACTAAGGTACTAACAATAGCCTCTGTAGGGTAAACTTAGGACAGCAATCAGAAAAAGAAAATCCTGAATCTTACCTTCATCTATGATTAATACGAGTTACTGCCAGCTTATTGGCAGTGGCAAATAAGGACGACAACTACCTGCGAGAGGATATAACATTCAATTACACAACTCTCACTGAATTGCTTTTAATTTTCCGAAAGCAGTATGACATTTTATCATTTCACTCTGTTTTTGATGTTGCTTGGATGTGTGTGTTTTATATGCCCATGTCTTCCTATGGAGCCACCAGTTTTTATCAGCCAATTGGTAATATATGAGTTATTACAAGTGGAATTCTGAAATAATTCCATTGTTATTTTGAAACACTTGCACTTCAGGAAAAAATGGCATCATTTGAGGAAGAGCACCGGTTATAATACTGAACTTAATATTCAAATAAATATTCAATAGAAAGCTCTTTTGGAACCTATTCCTTCACTGAATCTTGCCTCTTCCCACTCTTCAGAAAAATCTGCTGAAAACACTTTAGGGATCTGTAGCAATAAAACTCATTCTATTGTGATATCAGTCAATGCAGCAGATAGACTATTATGTTATAATTTTATTGGACACAAAATCAAATATGATTAAATAGACTTTTAAGTTTTTCGTAATGATGATTAGGATTATGATTGCAGCCAATCTGAATGGTATCCATTAGAGACATGCAGTGAGATATCTTAGCACTCTTTAAAGCTATCCATGTCATTTTCTCTTGGGTGAATGTGTAGGTATCAGCCAGTCCCCCTCCTCAAAACATTTCAATAGTTTTGAATTGCAGCAAAAACAAGACACTTCAAGAATTCCTATTATAATAAATGCTGCTAGAGATAGCAATAATTGGGGTCTATGCGTATGTCTGTCTGTGTGCGTACATGCATCCCCCCACTGAGTTATAAAACCATAATTCTTTGCATTAATACAGAGTTTTTAGAAACTCAGTAATATATCCATTGCTAAGACAGCACACAATGGGAGTCTTATATGTGAGTAAAAAATGTTGAATAAAGATTAGCCTTGCTTTAAGCAGCATTACAAATATCTGATTCTGCATTTATTTTTCAATGGTTCATAGTTGCTCTTTTATTCTGTACTCTGCATGAGACTTCTATTGACCCTAGATTGCTCATTATTACAAGAAACACAACATAAAAGCCTACCTTTCTGGATTCTGATATCCACCAGTAAAACCCTGGAGTTTTATAGAAATAGATACAGGTATTGATTTCTCTCCATAAAGATCATAGGGAATTCATGACTTCTTGGGCACTTTTAATTAGCATAAAACATGCTTTGTTGAGTGAAATACTGGGTTTCTGAAACTTTAAAGAGAAATTATTATGGCCATACTAGAAATACAATAATCCAGGGAGCCAAGGTGTAACTTTCTTCTCTTAAAAAAAAATATGCTCCCAAACTCTTTATGCTGAAGTTAGGTTGCAAAATACTTTTCATTTTTTCCCATGGTATCGCATTTAGTTTTTCTGTACATTTAAACCATGTCTACAATTGATTGAATGGTTCAAAGCAATACAATGTTATTATAAAGCTTTTGCAAGGCTACGGTGATGTTTTGTTCTGCCCTTGTACATTACTTGTCACTGTGGAAAATGTACCAATATAAACACTGAGATCTAAGCAGAATAGAGAGGTTGTTTCCAAATGTGTGCCTGGCACAAAGAAAGATTTCACATTGAATGTGAAACTATAAGTCTCATTTTGATAAGGAGGCTCCCTATTTTATGGTAGCAAACAGACCAATACAAGTCACTTATCAGTCATGACCACTGTTACTTCTGAATACTATATAGATATATGTCAAGGAAGCATCATCTTTGAGAAGTGGCTAAAAATTTCCCTCTGATCCAGTTAATTAAAGTAGACACACTTCCCTCAGATTTATAATCTTAACTCTATTAGCAAGTACCGCTATAGGACGTAAGTGACGGGAAGTCTTTGTTGAATAGCACGGTGTTTCCCAAAGACTTGACTGCAAGATTAATTGTAGTTGGCAATAACATTTGAAACACATTGCATGAAAAGAGTTCCCTTTTCTAGTCTTTCAGGGCTTCACCTTACATCAAAGAAAAAAAACTTTGGAGCTCTGTATCTTTAGCATACTTTTAATACTTCACAATCTCTCCTTCTAACAAAGAAAAGGCCTTAGGCTCAGAGTTTTTGGTAGATAACGGTATTTAACTCAAATTTAATAATACTGGTTTGTTTTTGTTTCTGTTTTTGTTTTCTTGGTGGTGGGGGAGATATACTTAAAGTTATCTTCTATTCATAACAGCTGATATATTTTAGGATAAAATTAAGTTTTTTAATATATTAAATTAAAAATATAAATATTTAAGAATATTTAAGAGTATCTTGTAAACATTACAAAACAGGTGGTAGGTTATGTGATAACAGCACTTTCTCAGTGGTTATAGGCAGTGGAACCCAGATATGTTAAAGTCAAGAGAATGGTACATTAAAAAAAAAAAAAAAGAAATGGTACATTCATGTCTGCTATTTGGAGAAAACATGGTGCAAACAGTGTCACATATTTAAATGCCAAATGAATCAACTATCTTCTCTATATCTTAAGGATGAATTTGGACAGAGATTGATTACCTTTGGTGAGCTTGCAGAGAGGCCAACTGAAGCTGATCCAGAAGCTTTATGGCATGAGGAAGTGAGAATAAGGTTCAGGTATATGGGGGAAATCTGGTATGATAGAGTAGTGCTCTGCAAATTATATGCATTTAATGTAAATCTCCTAGGGATCTTGTTAATATGCAGATTTTGATTTAGTAGGTCTGGGATGACGCCTGAGATTTTGCATGATAATAGACTCTGAGAAGAGGTCCCTACTGCTGGTCCAGAGTAGCAAAGAACATAGAAAGTTTAACTCTGGGGCGCCTGGGTGGCTCAGATGGTTAAGCGTCTGCCTTCGGCTCAGGTCGTGATCCCAGGGTCCTGGGATCGAGTTCCATGTCGGGCTCCCTGCTCCTTGGGAGCCTGCTTCTCCCTCTGCCTCTCTCTGTCTCTCTCTCTGTCTTTCATGAATAAATAAAAATAAAAAATCTTAAAAAAAAAAAAAGAAAGTTTAACTCTGAATTCCTGGTAATTTTTACTGGAAAGAAGTTGAGGGGAAAAAAAATTGGATACAGTGCATTGGAGATAGGCCAGCAAGAGTGGAGGGATTTTGTAACTATTACCTGGATTCTGTGGGCTCTCTATTATATATAATTCAATGGAAGGGGGTTATAACATTGTAATAGGAGACTATACCCACTCCTAAATAAACAGACTGCTTAGACAGGAGGCAGAACAGGGGTAAATGTCATGAAGATATACATTCATATGGAAATCCCCAGACCTGAGGGCAGGAGCATATGGGTTAGGACAAATGAAGAACACAGAAGTGCTATCTTTGTGAGAGTACACTGGGACACATGGAGGAAATGTATGGTGTATTACTAGACACAGATTGTAAAATCAGTGCAGAGAAAAGACAGAGTAGTGATGGGGATTTCAACTCTCCAGACATCTGCTGAAAGTCTCATTTGTTTAACAGCAGAATGTCTAACAGGTCCTTGACTTGCTTTGCTAACAGCTTCATTTCCCAGAGGAGAAATTTCCTGGGGGAACTGCCATCCTGTACTCATTTTTGGCCAACCAGGAAGAATTAGTTGGCATTTGAACAGTGTTAAGTAATTTAGGAGTGAGACATCATATCATTTCAGAGTTCATGATAGGTTGGGAGAGAAAAGATAGTCGCATACATTATAATTTATTCAATTGGATTCCAAACAATTTGGAGATACTTGACATGAGATCTTTGGAAGGAAAATTGTATCAGCTCTTAAAACTTCAGTTTGGGCTGTTTAATACCAAATGATCTAAAGGAGGGTGAAAAGAAGGAGGTACCCAGGCATCATTGTGAACGCCTAGGGAACACATTAGTGGCCCAGAATAGAATTGCAGGGTCTAAAAGGCATTTTCCATTACTGGAAATAATCTCTTTGTAGACAGGATTGAATACAGCCATGAGGTTAGATGACCTGAGCTTTGCCATCTCTGCTCTAGCTTCACTGAAGTAGCTTTGTACTTCCATAACACCACACTCTCTTCAACATCTAGGGCCTCCTGCATGCAGTTACCTCTCTTGAGAATACCCCTACTTGTTGAATGGTTAATTTCAACTCATCATCTAGTGCCAGTTTAATCATTAGGTCGGTGTTCCAGATAGCTTAGATTCCTCAAACTTTCCACATTATTAATTTTTTAAAATCGTCTGCCATAGACCAGGTACTCAGTAAGAGTGTGTTTTATGAATCAGTAAGATTAAGTATATATCATCCTAACCCCTGAGGATCAAGGCCTCTATCTTTTTAGTATTTCCAACCTCTTGTTTTTTTTTTTTTTAAGATTTATTTATTTATTTATTTGACAGAGAGAGAGCACAAGAAGGGGGAGTGGCAGGCAGAGGGAGAGGGAGAAGCGGGGGGAGCCCTATCCTCTTGGGTTTTAACACTGTTTCTTACACTAGAATATTCTCATTTTTATTTGTCGAACTGACTCATCCCATTCCTTCAGCCCCTTATGTCCCCACTTCCCATTTCTACTTATTTCCTCAAAGGAAAATGAAGATGACAGATGAACATACCAGTTCACTCCTTGATTCCTCCTCCTTTCATCATAAATATAAGATTGTTAAGTAAAATGTTAAAAAGTAAAAGTAAAAATACATAACCATGGCCCAAAGATGAACAATTTGAAGATGAGAAATGGAACAGAAAATCCAAGTGTTAACTAAGACTGACCTCTCTCAAAGTCTCCTGGGCATTGAGTCTCAGAATAGAAGAGGTAAAGAGTGTGTATATGGGGATATAGTGGGAGTTAGAATTGTCTCATACCTCATACAGACTGAACCCAGGTGCATTTTTAAAAAGGACAGGCTGAAGTACCCCTTCTGTGCCTGGGAAACAAAAGGTGATTGAGTGATGCCTGCAGTTAAAGCTTATATGAGGCTAAATTAAAAGGATAAGAACAGGCACAGTCTTTCTCTCTGTCAAACCTGGGCAGGCTGCTCACTGGTTTGATGACTGGATCTGAACCTCACAGGACAGGAATCCTGAGCCACAGCTATGAGACTGTAAGGACTTGGTTTGGACCGTGGGACTCAAGGGGCCTATTCAAGGGCTGAATGTTGTAGGGAAGGTTTCCACTGAAGATGAAACTTAAAGCCAACATTCTGAAACTGATTGGGAAAAGTAGCAACATGCAGGATCACAAAATTGACAATCAGGTGATTAATTCACTCTAATATAAATGGAAATGACTGAAGAGTCTACAAAAAAGTGAATTTAAACTGAATATGTTTAGGATCTTTCAAGATAAATGAAGAAACGACACCCAAAATATGGGACAGAATTTTTTTTAAATTTCATGCCCAGAGGAAATAAAAACAGGTGGGAATTTTAAAAAGAACCAACTAGTATTATCGAAATGAAAAAAACAAAGTTACTGATTTCAAACAAATACAAAAACATCAATCTAGTGGGGGAGTTGAAACAATAGACATGTGATTATACAACTAGGTGGTTAAATGCAGTTATGGAGATATGTAGGTGGCATGACAAATGCCTTAACACAGTTGGCCCTAATTTGCCTGGTCCTTGGCTGGAAAGGAGATCAGAAAAGTAAACGTGGTTGAACTGAGTCTTGAAGGAAGAACAGAAGATAGCAGATAAAGAGAGAATTTTTGCCAGAGATAGAATAGGCAAAGCAAGAAAAAGTGTATAGAGGAACTAAAAAACAGTTCAGTGTTATTGGAGCAAAAGTATAGTGAAGAGAGTGACAAATGGTGCTGCAGAGAGGCCAAATTATGAAGGACCTTTGATGCTATGTTTGAAAGCCCAGATTTTATCTTGTGGGAGACAGGGCAGTCATTGGAGGGTTTAAACATAAGGTCCAACATGCTCTGATTTATTTTTGAGATGGGTTGCTTTTAATGGCTGGGTGGAGGATAAATCGGAAGGGACCAGTAAAATCAGGGTCAGGGAAATTAGACAGAAGGCTGCCTCTAATAGCCCGGTTCAGAAATGATGATGAGAAGAGCCTTTTCTTATTCACCTTTGCACTCCCAGCACTCAGCTCAGAACCTGGCACAAAGTAGGTGCCTAAATCATGTCTGAATAAGTGATTTTGTTCAGCTTGAAATCAAATAATTTCCAAAAATAATAACGATGAAGTCATCATTACTCATAGATCTATAGCCAGGAGCAATGTGTCTATAGATGGGTCAGTAGGAATCCTGATCAACATAAACTCTTTGCATGGGTTTCAGAAAGATAGCTGGATGATATCTTGTTCTAAATGATTCATTTTAATCACATAGTCCTGGAGGTAAACTGGCCATTGGCAAAAGCTTGAAATGATATTTGCCATGACAGGATCTGAGCTGTGTCCAGAATTTCTGTGTGATTAGACAAATCTCATGCCAAAAGATCAGAGGAGCATTCCATTCTCATTATAACACTAGTGTGAGGAAATTAGTGGGAGGAAAACACATTTCATTTAGAGGGCAGTGAAAAAGCCCACATAAAGATAAATATGTATAGTGATATAAACACTCTACATGTACAACACACATTCCTGCCTTTGGAATTACACAGCCTTCTTTACTGCACTTAAGTGTTGGCATGCAGCAAACGTAAAATATTAGCAATAAAAACTGCATTCCGCATATGCTTAATGTCTATCAATAAGGCTATGACTCTTAAATTCCCTTAAGCTTCTTTCCATTAGAAGCAGTAAATTAAATATATATATTCAAACAAATTAAATGCTGCTAACAGCTTTTCTAATTTGTAAACACTTGCATAAACATGAGCTGTATCAAATGCTTAACTAATCTGAAATGCCAACTTAAAACGTGAAGTAATGAACAATAAGCATATTACCACCTTAGGATGTTATTCCATCTGGGTGCTTTTTACAAGAAATTTAAAGATATGCTTTCCATATAAACTAGCTAAAGTTGTAAGAAATCAATCAGCTCTCAGGAATTAAGAATAGTTTAGAGTTGACCAAGGTTGGTTAGCTTTCTGAATAAACTACTTAATGAAAAAGAAAATGGCATAGGCTTTTAATAAGCAAGTAGCTTTTAAGTCAATGAAAGTGAGGTCTAGATTTTATGCATTTGAGTTTTCATTTATTGCAATAAACCATTTTGCTATAATTTAAGTAGCAAACATAATTAGTTTGCATGACTCTAAATGTAATTTTTTAAACTTACAGTTTATATTAGTCCTTGTTTTTAATCTGTTAGCAAATACTTCATTTTAACATTCTTCTGTAATTATTGCTTTTCAGAAAACTTTGATATAGATATTACGTATGATACATAAAAGGTGAGAGTTGCTGCATTTGACAAATTGAGTTGCTTCATTTCCTGTCATTGAGCACATATCGGGCACTCGACAAACGCTCAAAATAACTACTATGCAAATGAAAAAGCTATATAGATATGAGAGTTACCAGAAAAAGGGCAACCTCTCCTGTGTAACGTTTTTTTGTTAAATGGAAGTTGTAAATAATGTTGAAACAGCCCATATGTCTATGAGAACCTTCAATTTTATTATCCAAAACATGAAGAAATCCTTAAAATAATATTAACCAAAGGATCATACAAGTTTAAAGCTCAAAGGGACCTAAGAAATATCTACTTTAACTTACCCATCTTACAGGTTGTGAAACTGAGCTCCAGAGAAAGGAAGCAAACTCCTCAAAGATACAATGATTAATGATAAAGGTAGCCACGAGACCTCCTGTGTCCCCCTTCTTGCTAAATCATCCATTGCTGTCTCCTAACATACTGTGGGCTACAATGCCCTACCAGTCCTTGAAACATGCTTCTATCCTGAGACACAGATAACCATCCTTCTGGGGCAGTCTTTTGGCATTTATGCTCCTTCCTAATAGTGGTACAGCATAGACCAATCTTCCTAGCCCACTGATGAGAATCCTATGTAGGACAGAATCAGAAGCCTCAATGAAATCGAGGTAGATTACATCTATTACTTCCCCTTTATCTCACGGCCCACCAGTCTATCATAAAGAAAATTAAGTTGGCCTGGCATGATTCACTCTTCACAAAATCTTGTTTGCTTCTCAGAACTGTGTTCCTCTCCAGGGGCTCGAAATATGATTTTTTGGGGGAAAGGTAATTTCTTTTAGTATCTTCTTGATTGTTACCACTAAGCTGACCAATCTGTAATTAGCTGGATGTTTGCCTTTCCAAACACCTGTTTTTTAAGGCAAGGTCTAAATATACTTTTCTTTTGGAACCATTCTTTGCCTTTGAAAAGTTCTAGAAATTAATAGGAGGATATTCTGCAAAATTATGTATCAGTCTCTGAACATATAGAATTCATGTCATCTGACCCTACTGATTTTAAATATACAATGATTTGTCGAGTATCTTCAAATGTCTTCTGCCTTTTTATCCATTGGCTTCTTCCTTTTTCTTTCATTTTGACTTTCTTGGCAGTACTTTTCTGATTTTCTGTCTCAAGAAAAAAAATTTCTTAAAGACAGACATAAAAATCCAAAACAAAACAATGAAATCTCTGTGGTTTTTGTTTCAGTCTTTCCTCCTCATTTGTCTGCCATCAAACTTATCTCCTTTCCTATCAGCACCTGATGTTTTGTTTGATTCTGTTTTGCTTTTATAGAATTGAAGAATCCTTCTCCAGTATCTCTCCTTGTTTTTTATCTCTCTTTTTTTAAAAAATTTACTGTTATGTGTGAAGAGTCTTACGTCCCACTACTGTAGAAGCAACAGTCTCAGCATGCTCCTCTTTCTCCCAGGATAGCATTTGGTTGTGATTCTGACCATATGGCTTCACAGGAACAGAGATGAAGCCAAGACTAATTCATTCACTCATTCATTTATTCAGCAAGAATCACAGAGCACTTATTGGCATGTGCCAGGCACTGCTGTAGGTAAGGGGGATACGGCTGTGAAATGGACAAGGCTGGGGCTCTCATGGAGTTTACTTTCTACTGGAAAATATAGGCAAATACAGTAATAAATGATATAAGTCCACTTAGTATAATCCTCATGAAATAATTAAGACAGAGTAATAAGACTGGATGGAGGTGGGGTGTGTGTGATCAAATGTATTTGCACAGAGACTTCAGTGATAAGGAGCTAGCTTTTTGAAGATTGTATAAGAGTGTCTTGAGCAACAAAAATGAGCAGGACAAAGCCTTGGGGAAGACAAGGACAGATCGTGAGGGACTTTGGTTCAGAGTGCCCCTCAAGGATTACAGCCATTTCAGAGTACCCTTACTGGGTTCCCTCTACCTCTGGACTACCCTCTCTTCCAGATACCCCGGGTCTCAGGCAAACCCATCGGGAAATTTTTTTGTGGTACCCCAGTGAGAAGTGTTAATTCACCTCCACTTGAAGCAAGAAGTAACTGGTAGAAGGAATAGTTTGGGAAATTTGGTGCTTTTTTTCTTTCTTTCTTGTAACCTCAGAAAAATCACCTCACAAAAATCACCTCACAAAATATAATCCCAAAATTTATTATTATTATATTATTATTATTATTATTATTATTACTATAAGTACTTTCAGTTAGCAGAGTATTTCTCCACCTCAGTCTTATTGACATTCTAGGTTGGATACTTCTTTTTTGTGGGGGGGCTATACAGCATCTTGTAGGATGTTTAGGAATGAGAAAGAAAGAAAGAAAAGAAGAAAGAAAAAGAAAGAAAGAAAGAAAGAAAGAAAGAAAGAAAGAAAGAAAGAAAGAAAGAAA
>NW_027397065.1:37163789-37185411 GCF_003265705.2 Callorhinus ursinus
AAAGAAAGAAAGAAAGAAAGAAAGAAAGAAAGAAAGAAAGAAAGAAAAGAAAAGAAAAGAAAGAAAAGAGGTAGATGCTGACATTTAGAACCTAGCCTGACAACCTAGAGCTAGACTGTGTTATTCTCTTCTTAGACATACAATTCTCACAGAATACTAACCTCAAAACAGGTTACTCTGAAACCATGATAAAGTGAGACAAAGCAAGACTGTTCCATAATTTTGCTAAGCACAGACAAAAATAAGGTCACTGTACCATCCACAAAATACCAAATGCCCCCTTTCTTGGCCCAAATGACTGCTACTTCTATACCAATTGCAGATTTATCCTTCTGCTAGTCTCCCTTCCTCTGGATAAGACTGATTGAGATATCCAATCTTAGAACTCCCCCACTTTCTGACACTATCTAATCTAGAGCAAATCCCTACTGCTTTAGACCCTCCTTAAATCACCCAACCAAGACTAAAATCTTACACAGGTTTCCCCCACTATCCAAAAGTAGAGCATTCCTATGAAAACTCTGGTAAGGCAAAATGGCATAAAGAAGCAGTTACCATTAATTAGTATGGAAAAAATCCTGAGTGTTCCTAGATCCCCCAAAAAATAACCTCTCTGAGGCGTTCCTGATACCTTAGGACACATCTTGCTAACAGATGCACAAAATAAATCAAGGCAAACCAGAGATGCTCACAGACACAGGTCAAAGCCCTGGCGGCTTGATCCTGAGATGCTGAGTGTGGTTCCTGGGGAAGGAGCTTGACAGGGCCCCTCTCACTGCTCAGGGGGGCGAGCTGCCTCTAAAACAGCTCACTGCAAAACAAACACTGAACGTTCTTTACGCTTTTCACCTTTTTCTGTAAAAGTAAAAATCCTCTTGGGATTTCATTCGGGTAGCAAAGCCAGGTACAGAGGTAAGTCTTTTATAAAAGCAAAGTAGCATAACACAAACTTTAAAAACTGGGAGATATGGGACGCCTGGGTGGCTCAGTCTAAGTGTCTGCCTTTGGCTCAGGTCATGATCCCAGGGTCCTAGGATTGAGTGCCACATGGGGTTCCCTATTCAGCGGGGAACCTGCTTCTCCCTGTGTTCCTCTTTCTGCCCCTTCCCCCTGCTTCCCCTCCTCCTCCCCTTGTTCCTGGCTCTCTCTCTCTCTAAAATAAATAAAATCTTTTTTTAAAAAGTGGGAGATACTTGTTATTGATTCTTTTTAACACCCTCTTACTAAGGCAGCGATTTATCTTGTTTGAATTCTTTGTGTAGCATTTAAAGGAATTTCATTACAGTTTATTTCAGTGAAAACCACATATGAAAGAACAACAAGGCCAACTTTTAGTTTTATTTTTTAATAAAATCTGTTTTGCATAGATTTTAAGCCCTCCAGGCACCCTAGATTTCTATAGTTATTTTCTTATTTATACTTAGTGGAGAATCTCAAAAGCCAGTGAGGTTTCTGGAAACTGCTGTGAGAAGTTAGTCTTGTGTTTATTAATTTTTGTACACATGCCCATAGGCCTTGGGGCCATGAGTTCATTTAAACAAATAGAAATAATACATAAATAACCACAATGTCCCCTAATTCATCTCTATGATTAGTCCAATGGAACGACAATGCAATTTTGTAATTCTACATGTGTGCTGTTAGAAAAGTATGAAATTCCATTTGCTATCTAGAGTATTTATAATATTTAAGCACAGTGGTATAAAATAAATCATATTTATTCACTTGGAAGGTGGTTCTAATTATCTTCCATCTCCCTTGTTTTTTGTCATTTCTTGTATCATTAGGATTATTTTGTTGTAAGCCAAGGAAATTCACCCTAGCTAAAAATTAAGGAAAAACAGAATTCAATGGAAAGATATGGGAACTCACAGAAATAAATGAAGAATAAAGAATAAGGCAAGGAAACCGATAAACAACAGGGGGCAGTAGCTCCAGAGAATCTTTGTGAGAAGCCATCTATGATAGTCTCAGATTCCACCACTGAAATTAATATGCTCCAACTTTCTCAGTCTTTGATCATTTTTCTTAGTATAAATTTGTAGAATAAAGCACAGTTGGCTTTGCCTCAGTTACATGACAGCTCTTTGACTAGGGAGGACAAGGACATCTTGATTAAAGTCCCCATGAGGTTCTATTCAGTGGAAAAGATTTAATTATTGTGGTAGGGAGAATAATGGTCCTCCAAAGATTCCCATGTCCTAATCCCAGGAACCTCGAGTGTGTGAGGTTACATGGCAAAGAGCAATTAAGATTCAGATGGAATTAAGTTTGCTAATCGCTGACCATAAAATGGGGAGATTATCCTGAATTATCTCCATGGGTCCAATGTAATCAGAAGGGTCCTTAAAACTGGAAGGAGGAGGCAGAGGAGACAGTCAGTCAGAGGAAGATGTGCCCATGAAAGAAAGAAGAACAGAGAAATGAAACACTGCTGTCTTTGAAGATGGAAGGAAGAGGCAGGGACCTCGGAATAGGGGTGGCTCCCAGAAGCTGGACAGGTCAAAGAGACAGATCATCCCCCCAAAGCCTCCAGAAAGGAATGCAACCTTGCCAACACCTAGGTTTTAACTCATTAAGACTATTTGGACTTCTGACCTCTAGAACTGAAAGATAATACATTTTTACTGCTTAAGCCACAATTTATTAAAGCAGCAATAGCAGATTAATATAATTACCTAGCAGAAAAAAAGATCATTAAAAATTATAAGTGTTTGATGGTTAAAATACCAAAATCAATATCAAAACCAAAATCTCTTTCTCTCTCTTTCTCTCTCTCTCTCTCTCTCTCTCTCTCTCTCTCTGGACACTTATTCCACTAAAACAAAATTAAAAAAAAAATTTCTGATTTTATATTGTGCTTTTTATGTTCCCACTATAGTTCTATTCAGAAGCCTAAAAGATGGCACAACAAATGTACCACTGCCTAGGATTAATGTAAAAAGTCAATCACAGTATTGGACAATAACCCATTATTTCAAAGAAAATGGCTCAATAGAAAGATATTGTCTGAATTATTTTGCAAAATCCCTCAATTCTTCAGATTTTCTCTGAAACAAACCATTCAAAATTTTATTTAACACACAGTGAGCATAGGTAACATAAAGACTGCCTTGTATGGAAACTTCTTTCTTCCTTTTCTGTTGTTGAATTAAAACCATTTTGTAATCTACAATATTTCTCTGGTCCAGAACATGGAAAATAGATAAGGTCTAAGAAATTCTGTGTGTGAGGGTTACTTTTATATGCTAACTTGGTTGGACCACAAAATGCTCATATATTTGGTCATATATTATTTTGGGTGTCTCTGTTGGGTGTTTTTGAATAAGTTTAACATTTAAATTCATAGACTGAGTAAAACAGATTGTCTTCCCTAATGTGGGTGGGCCACATTCAATCAGTTGAAGGCCTGGATAGAACAAATAGACCTTCCCAGGAGTAAGGAGAAATTCCTCTCCTCTGACTGTCTTCAGTTTGGAATATCAGTTTTATCCTGCCTTTGGACTTAAACTGAAATATCATCTCTTCCTGAGTCTCAAGCCTGCCAGCCTTTAGACTAGAACACAAACCACTCTACCCGTTCTCAGGCCTTCAGACTCAGACTGCAAGTGCACCATCAGCTCCTCTGGTTCTCCAGCTTGCTGGCTGCAGATCTGGGGACTTACCAGCCTCCATAATTCTGGTGTAAGTCAATTCCTGATAATAAATCTCTCCCTCTCTTCCTCCCTCTTTGTCTTCTTCCTTCCTTCCCTCTCTCTCTCTCTCTCTCTCTCTCTCTCTCTGTCTCTATCTGTTTGTCTCTCTTCTGTTTCTCTGGAGAGCCCTGATCAATAACACATTGTGTAAGAAAAATATCTCCTTTGACCATTGGAAATTCTATTACTATTAGACATATGTACTTAAAAAGAGGGAAAAAAATTACTATTACTACTCTTATCCAGGATTATACAGGTAATATATGCTTACTGTAAAAACAAAATACACAAAACCCAGAAAAGTCTAAAAATTGCCCATCACCTCGACTATAACTACTATTTATATATGTATATTTGTATGTGCATTTATACTGTTTTATACCCTACCTTCATTGTTAATGATCTATTTTGAGTATCCTTCATCTCAATAAACATACGTGTACATCACTTCCATTCACTACATACCGATTTCTTATTCAACATTTAAGATGTTTCGAATCTTTTATATAATAGGTGACATTAAGAGAGACATCCCAGTATGCATCAAGACAAGCACTTGGGAGTGGAATTTCTGGGTAAAAATATGGTTGAAAAATATCAAATCGTACTATTCTTCTGGAGCTATTAGCATGTCATCACTAAGTGATATTGAAACAAGCTCATTACTTTTGGTATTGCCTTCTTAGAAGGCAAAAGAAACTGTAGGTCACAAAGGGGGCAGGGTGTCCTGTCCAGGATTATTGCTGTTTTTCTTGAGAAAAAAAAAGAAGTCAGAAGAACTTTCAGGAAATGGAGGGAAAGATATAAAAACCAGCTCCACTAATGCCAGCAACTGGTTGTAGGGTATAGTTGCCAGTCATTTAAAGGTGACCAGATTGTCTCCTGTTTGCTGGTGAGGAGACAGTCTGGGTGCATTTTGGCTTTTGCACCAGCCAATTCTGAATCACTTTTCCTGGCTCATGCTGCTTCTCTCTTTGTCCAGTCCCCTTCATACATCATACATCATGTGTTGGAACAAAATGCTAGCCAGTTTCTGGGAAGAGAGAGGCATTTAAAATCAAATCACTAATTTTTCTGTTGCTTGTCATTAATTTTCAAGTGTTGAAATGCTTCAATTAAAATATATCTTTTGAGTCAGTAAAGCACATTTAATGGACTAAGAATGTATGTGGGTTTTATGTTTGTATATATTAAAAAGAAAGATGATGATGATGATAGATAGATAGATAGATAGATAGATAGATGATAGATAGATAGACAAAGGTATCTTTATACAAGAGTGATTATTTTTTAGTGCTCCCTAACAGGGAAATCCAAAGACATTTAATCTATATTCCCTATTTTTCACATGAATAAATTTGCCAATCTCTAGCAAGTGCCAAATGCAAATTTATTATAATTTTAAATTGGCTCTATAATGGGCTCAGTGACAAAACATATGATTTAATATTCTTCATTATGGTATTGTTTATGTTCTATTGGAAAGTTCCTTTATTACTATTTAACCACATTAAATTTCCCTGAGGAGTCTGATTATCCATTAATACTTTGAATAGATGTGTCGCCCTGGACTGACTAGAGAACTGAGTTTAATCTTTGATAGAGACCAGATAATGTCTTAGGAGGAGGAAGGGGGGAAATATCCACTCCGTGTAATAAAGCATCCTAGAATGGGAGGTAAGGAGTGAGGCATGCAGATACTAAGTCAGGATTCTGACTTGACTTAACCCAAAAGTGTGTTATACTTTCAGGTAATGCGGTTAAATCATTCTTAAGATTTTTCTTCTTAACTAGCCTGTAGGGAAATGATATACTTCCATACTTCAGTGTTTTTATGTTCAATGCCAACAGTACTCATCTATAGGAAAGGAGGACTTCTTGTCAAGTCATGTTAACTTTGTTTTCATTACTAAAGAAGCTAAGCTCCCAATACAAAATGCAGCAAAGTCATGAAGATTTATTTTGAACAATTATACAGACACTGTATAAAGTCACTATAGAAGCTGGAGTGGGAATTTATTTAGATTTTGAGATATTTTACTTGGCATAGCTTAAAAAATAAGAGCAAAGGAAATATCTTCTTTTAAATCATTCATTTCTGGAACTAAACATTCAGTAATTCTTTCTAAGTAGAATACATTCCCTTTGCTTTATCCTTTTTATTTCATTGTTTTTCCACATAATTCATAGTATTTTTATCAGTTTAGAAGCTGGGTCAGAAATCTAAGCCCTTGAAAATCCTACCAATAAATCATTACAGATTTCCTATTCATTCTCCAGTTACACACGAGGAACAAATAGCAATTATATAAACATCACCATTTCATTTAGGCATTCATTCAACAGATATCTACCAGGGACCTGGAAGGCATGGAGCCTTTATGAGACAATAAATATATACCATTTCTCTTAGGAGAAATTGTAGACACCATAATAAACTATCTCTTTCTTCAGCCTTATTTCACACCTTTTCTCCATTATTCCCTGGCTCTAGCCCCATGGGCCTTCCAGTTCCTCCAATCTACTCTCTAGTTCCTCCTGTCCATTGTCTTGCCATTGACCCTTGATAAATCTGTTCTTTTTGTGTAGGTTATTCTTACTACCATCCTCAAATAGGTAACTCTTAATCAGATAACTCCTTTTCAATCTTTTCTCTGAGCAAGCTCTCTGCTCCTCAAGCTTAGATTCTTTTGTTGTATGTTCTTTCTGCAAATTAAAAGTATGTAAACATTAGTTATCATTTCATTGACATCTACCTTGTATATCTCCCTCTCAACCCATAAGCTTCATGAAAGAGAACTGTGCCTTTCTTTTGTAATTATTTTATCCCTGGAGCCATGTATATTGCCTAGAAAATGAAAGCCATGCTAAAAAGAATACTCAGAGAATAGTCAATGAATGAAAAATGTAAGCAATTGTTTGAATGTACAACATGACTAGGGAGGCAAGGTTTGTACACACATACCAAAAAAAAAAGAAAAGAAAAGAAAAGAAAAATAACAATCCGAGTGAATGTGAGATGGGTGATGAGTGATATGAATATTACAGGCTAATAGGATTTCAGAGGGCAGGGTGCTGTGGGCCAAGTGCAAGAAAGTGATGGGGTTAGAGTTGAATCTTGTAAGATGTGGAGGATTTGGATAAGTAGTAAAGAAAAAAATAATTCCGGATTCTTCCTAGTGTGTTATAACACTTGACTCCATCATTTGGAAGAAAGCTTTGAAGACAGACACAGGAAGCCAGAAGATCAGTAGAGGATGGGTAACAGTAGGATCCGAAGGAGCGAGAGAGAAGAGCTTGGACCAAGTTGTTAAGTGGTCCAAATGGAGAAGCTAGAGAAGTGATTAATTGGGGAAGTTTCATTGGCACAAGTGGGGGCAGCAAAGACACAGGTGCACAAACTTACAGAGTGGATTTTATGACAGATTAGATTTAGAGGGCAAATGAAAAAGACAAAGATGACTCCAAGATTTCACTTTAATGTGATTGTTATTTTTTATTAGACATTGGATTAAATCTGTCTATAAGTGCCATATATTAAGCATTAACTATGAAGAACTGTGCGCCATTTCTCATAGGCATTATTGTCTTTTGGCCTCACAACATAGAGGAGGCATTATTTTTCCCCAGGGAGGTAAAAGCGCTTGCCCAGAGTCCTATCATTAAGCAAGGGGCAGAATCAGGACTTGTGCCCAGTTTCTCTGTCTCAAAAGCCCTAGACAGAGATACTGTAAATGCCTCACTTTGCACTTCCTGTTTTAAAGGTAGGCTTTCTGTGTGCTACAGTATTAACTTCAAATTAATCTAATGTTATCTTCATGCTAGAAAAAATAACGGGGCATGTTTCAACTGGGACAAAATGGTGAAGAAGGTAGAGTTTTCTTTAGGCTTTATTTGTACAACTCCCTCAACTCTCAGTACTGCCTCTGGCTCACTCTGACGGCTCCCTCAAGCGCCTTGGACTAACTTAATTCAGACTAAAGTGTTAATGCTTGTTAATCAGCTTGTTAATGCAGCCCAAACCTGCATTTTAATGTTAACCTTGATACTTTCATCTAACAAGTTTCAAAATTCGCAGGCACTGGGACCTCCACATTAAAAACAGATAAAAATATTCACTGCTTTGGTTAGTAAAATGGTAATGGCTAGTGCCTTCAACCCCATCAGCTGAAAAAAATTTAATAAGGCCATGGGGAAATAATTCTGGTTTTCTGAGTAATCCATTTTAAAATCTATTCAGACCCAAGAGAATAATTAACAGCTTAGTTTTAGACACAGGTAAGTAGGGAGAAATAGATGGATGCAAAGGAGAACTCCTAGACTCCTTTAAAAAATCAAACCATATAGATAACCACTTACTCCTCCCAGACATGAAGATAAAGTTATCTCTGGCTTGAATGAGTCCAAAGTATTGGTCCTCAGACAGTTTAATCAAGAATTCATTAGAAACAAGTTATTTGCTTGGTCTCAGATCTACGGTAGCCTTGAATAGCCTCCTTGAATTTGGATGATCAAAGGACAAAATAGAGATTGATGACCCCTCCTCGGAAACAGTTGGTTTAATAGAAATGTGGTTGTGTCTCCTGGTGCCACCTGGACTTGAAGTGTCCCATGCTGAGCACCAGTGAAAAATGGCCTTTTCATTTGGCTCAGGGTTCTCTCCTGATCCTTAATGCCTTCCATAATTAAGGAGTAACTACCAAGGCGTGGGGCATTTCTAGGGGATTAACGGCCAGCTGGGAGAGTTGATGGCCCAGAGCTGAGTGGGGACTCATTAACCTCAGCTGGTCATTAATTCCTTAGGAGCTGCCTGGGGGTGGGGATGGGGGAGGATGTTTTGGGGGTGGGGGTGGTGTACAACTCATTTTGATTGCATTTCCAGGAAAGGTAAAAAGTTAACTTTTAAATATTCAGAGGCACCGTACATCTCCCTTGGCAATAGAGAATTCTGTCTCTAGCATTTCAACTGCACAGTACTGTCAGTCTCCTACCTCGTGGAGTCTTTTTTCCATGGGTGCTAATGTTAGAGCAGAGATAAATGAGACAGGCTTTGAAGTGGCAGCTGAGGTGAAAAGCCTGGAATATGCTAAATGATGAAGTTAAAAGGGTTATATTTCAGACCAACCGAGCCTCACCCTTTCTGAATCACAGCCCTAATACAGGCAATTAGGGCAACACTAGTATATTTAATCTCTTGTTATTCCTCTCTCTCTCCCTCACTTGAAACCTGCATGTCTTATGATTCAGAATTTCACTCCTATGTATCATTCCTAGAAAAAACTTTGCATAAATGGAGGAGGATCTGATGGACAAGCATGTGCTGGGCAAGGATACTCTCTGCTACTTTGTTTAAATAGTAAAAGACGGCGATCAGCCTAAATATTCATCAGTAAGACAATGGCAAGTTTATAGCATATACAAATTAGAGAAGGCCAGACAGCAGCTAAAAGAATGAAGTAAAAACTATATATATGCAAAGTTTCTTAAATCACTTAGAATAGGAAGAAATATGCAAATGATAAAGATGTATATTCTATGATACAATTTATGTGAAAATAAAAAAAAACCAATACTGTGTATTTTCTATGGATACATAGATTCATGTAAGTAAGTAGAAAATGGTCTAGGGAAAATAAAACATACACACTCACACACACACACACACACACACATCCCACCATAAAAATTACCTTTTGAAGAATGAAGTTATGGGAATGTCAACCTTATCTTTCAGGGTTTTTTGGTACCAGATGATATTCTCATTAATACTTGATTATTTAAAAACCAGATATTTTTAAAAAGCAATATAATTGCTATAAGTTGGAGGTAGATATTGTTAAAACTAAGAAGTCAGGTTTTGTAGGACTTTTAAGTATTTTGGTTATGGTATGGTAGGTTAAGAGCCTACATTTTGGGACTGACTTCACAGAAAGGAATATGGGGAATAGATCATATCCCCCACCATCACGTTAGTATTGTTTGTTTTGGGATCAGGAAATAAAAAATCCTACAAGCAAATATTGCCTGCAAATGATACTACAAAGCCACAACAGCATCTTATTAACCCCTAGCAGGAATTCATTTAATGAGAGGAGTTAATGGTTAATGCCTCCCTGAGTATGTGGCAATGGGAGGCAGAGACAGGATAGTGCCCCAGGTGATTCAGAGAAAACTTCAGAGATTTGGTTCTTGGAGGTGCATATGAACATTAATGGCTGATATTGGCTCCATATCAATGTCTATATCCAGGAGTTAGATATGCTTTCAAAATACATTCAAGATGGTTTGAGAGCAGACACATAAGAACTCCAATGTTCACAAAATGAAAATGATTCCGTGTATGGTCCCAGCTCTGCCATTTATTATATAACCTTGGGAAAATTACTTATATTTTTTGAGCATCATTCCCTCATCTAGAAAATTAGGAGACAAATAATAATATTTGCTTCATAGACTGTTGTCAAGATTAAATTAAATAATTCATGTAAAAGAGCTCATAATAAGCACTCAACAGATGCTATTATTACTATTACAAATACTATAATTTTTACAACTAGTTATCATTGAATGGGGACTAAGAATCAGAATTGGCTTCAAATAGTGACAAATTGAAAAGGTGACCCGTGTAAATTAACTTAGTCTCTGGGATCCAATTTCATTATTTGCTAAATGAGTTTAAAAATAAATTGAGATAATGCATGTGGAAGTTAGAAAAAATTAGTATAAAATAAGTTTTATTTCTTCTTCCTCCTCTTCCTCCTCTTCTTCTTCTTTGTCTTCATCTTTGTCTTCTTTGTCTTCTTCATCTTCTTCTCCTTCTTATTTCCATCCAGTAAGTATGGATTTAAATTATATGTAATGGTGTTAGAGGTAAAGTGATGGTATTAACTACTCTTACCGTTGATGTCAAACTGCTTTTCTCATTCTAAGTTCAACTCACAATTTTCATCAGTGGCCAAGAAAAGAAGTTGATATCTTTACTTTTCTGCCTAGCTAAGGTGATAACTGCATCCATGGGTACTTTCTCAATGATACAATATTCTCCAATTCCTACATCAGAAGCATGATTCACATATACAGTCATTATAATAAAATGTGATCCCTGATATTGCTGTTCTAGTTGCACTTTCATGCAATGGTAAGACAGATACTCCAGGCAATGAGAACATCTTTTGAAATACTTGTTAAAGTTTTCCATGAAAAGCTGGCCATTGTTTTGCATTAAGAGCATTAGATTCAAATTTATAATTTGATCTATTGGATTTATTTACCATTTGTTTTATTTACAATAGACAGGGCATAGAAACAATGGATAAATGGATAAAGAAAATGTATTTATTTATAAAATGGAATATTACTCAGCCATAACAAATAATGGAATCTTGCCATTTGTGATAACATGGATGGACCCTGAGGGCATTATGTGAAGTGAAACAAGTCAGACAGAGAAAGACAAATATTGGATAATCTCACTTATATAGAGAATCTAAAAACAAAACAGGAACAGAGAACAGATTTGTGGTTGCCAGAGGCAAAGAGTGGGAGATAATGGAAAAAGATGAAGATGGTCAAAATGTACAAACTTCCGGTAATAAGATTAATCAGTTTTGGGGATGTAATGTATAACATAATGAGTATAGTTAACAATATTGTATTGTATATTTGAAAGTTGTTAAGAGAATAGATCTTAAATGTCTCATCACAAGAAAAAAAAACTGTGAGGTGACTAAATTGATTGTGGTAACTATTTTTCAATATATACATGTATCAAATCACTATGTTGTACACCTCAAACTAATATAATGTTATATGCTAATTATATCTCAATAAAACTAAAAAACAAAACATATTAGAGTCAAAGGTACCCTTCCAAGCTGGGGGGAATACAGATGAGCTGAGGTGACTCCTTAAAAGAGGCACAGTTCATGCTACAAGTTCATCTTTCTGTTCTGTACACCACATTTTGATACATCCTCCTCACCCTGGCTGTCTCAGTTTCTTAGTAGTTAAAGACTATCACTCCAGTCTGTCAATCCCATTTTTTCCTGACTCTTTCCAGCTGAGTTTTATTTATTTATTTATTATTTTCTGAAAAAGGGAGGTAAATCATACTGGTGGTCCTAATAAAATTATGGATAGCATATTTGACACAGCAGTAAATAACAACAAATTACATAATGAAAAATGCTCCCTTTCCCCATTTTCTTTCAACATCAAAGTGGACATTTCATGTCTTGCTAGAATGTCTTTAATATCCTCCCAGCATTTGCTCATTTCCCTTTTTTCCACTAAGAAAACCCCAGGTACTGACCTTTCTGTAGGTAACAATATCTAGCCAGAATTTAATGGACTTGTCTTGTTGTAGATATCTTTATTTATTTTTGGTTACCTTCTATTCATGAGAACTTGTATTGTTTTAACTTTTGTGGTAGTGATATAATGAACCCTTTTAAAATAAATTTAATATACTTTTAAAGAGAAGGAATTAAAAGAAAAATACTACAGAAATAACGTGTGGATTAGTGAAGCTTGATCACTGTATCCCTATCCCCTTGATGCCGTAATGATTCCATTTATCTGAGGCACCTGAGTGTACTACCTTCTTACCCAGGACACAGCGCTTTTAAGAAGGTCCCTAATCAGACTGCAGACTGACAGCAGTCACTTTTGTAACTCAGGACCTTAACTTAATGCCTATGCTTGGGAAGTTGTCAAATGCATGTTGACTAAGTAAATGACTAAAAACAAGAATAAAAAGAAAACCATAGCATATGAACAAGAAAGGGAGGGTGACTGACCCATTGTTTACCCCAAGTAGTTGACCTGCTGATGTCTGCCCCTGTGTATGGAAAGATTAGGATGGTGGGTTAGAGGGTGGGAGGGGTTAGGACCAGCTGTAGGCATCTCTACCTGAGGAGTTAACTCAAGAACAATGAGCTCAAAGGAGGGTTCTTGGACTATCACTATCTGCATCAAATTTATGTGTTAGAAATGCAAATTGTTAGACCTACCGAAGTAGAAATTCTGGGAGCAGGACCTCAAAGTCCGTTTCTTTTCTTTCCTTTTCTTTTTAAGAGCCCTCTAGGGGATTTTGATGCATGCTGAATTTTGAAGCCTGCTGCCACACTGGCAATTAGACATGGCCAAAGTTTTGACTCCTATGAGAGGATGAGAATCATCCTAAATCTGATGGAATTTGGGGACCATGAAGATTAAGTACTTCTAGTTAACAAAACAGTACATGAGTTTAAAAGAGATGGAGAAACACTCCTTTTGTAACTCCACGTATGTGATACCTGCCGATACCTGCATATTCACTGTTTCAAATAAATGTCCAACTCCTTTTCTAAGGCATAGGAAAATAGGCACATTGAGTCTTCCTGGATTTTAAGTTTTAACACATGGTTTCTAAATTAGCAGACCTAAACTAAAGATCAAAGCTGCTAAAAGTGTCAATTCCACCCAGTTAAAGAAACTGCTGCCTGAAATACCTCAGATTGGATGAACAAGTACCATGCTTTAGATTATTCAGGACAAGCTTGATGGAGTTCTCTCTTCCACTATCCTGGAGAGAACACAGAAGGCAAGAAGGGAATAGGGAGTGGCTTGTCTGGATGGAGCAAAGAAGCCATTTCAAGAGCCTTTATAAGCCTATTTAAAGCATTTTCTTCAAAGGAGTTCCCGCAACAATTATTACAGCTCATTTGCCTGCAAATGTGCTCTCTCTTGTTAATCAGTCAGTCATTAACCTCAGCAATATCAATGTGTTGTCACCATGCATTTCAAAGAGGTGAATGGAGATGGGCGGTCTCTAAGAGCTGTTTAAACTGAAAGAGCCCATTACATTATTTACTCTTCCAAGGTAAACTAACTCTCAAAGATTCTTATCTTGGGCGCTCATCACTCTCTCCTACCTTTTCTTAGAGTGCGTTATTTAGGTTCATGCCCATGGTTTACTCTGATTGCCAAGGAAATGGTCTTGGGGACGAAATAACACACTAGGAAAAATTGGCGGATTAAGACAGAGATGAAATTCAGTCCATGGTCTACAGTTCGGAGGTCTGAAAGAGCAATTGTTCTTGCTTTCCTCGCCAAAAGAAAACCCAAGACTCAAAGAAAGAAGCCAGAAGAGGCCAAAGGGGGGCCATTAATTACCCAGAGAATAAACTCTAATATCCTTAGACTGTAGTTTTTCTCCCCAAAGTGGTCATTTAGAAATCCTTGTGGGTCCTAGGCCTGTAGTTTGTTTTCATATTAACCCTCCCTTAGGCCAGCAGATCGGTCAGACACCATTTGGTTCTCTGCCGTCTGCCTTTCTATACAATCTCAGACGACGTGTGAAGGTTGTTAAGAGACAGTGGATAAATTAAGTGATGCTCATCAGAAAGCCATGAACACCCTAAATTTATATGTAAAATTTGATATCACTCCAAATTTTTCTAAGGAGAAATCCATAGCTTTCATCAGATTTGTGATCAAAGAAAACGATCCCAAGTATTTTTAATGAATATGTATCAATTGAAATTTTATTTTTATATATCGTACATTGAATCACATAGAATGACCATTTTATAGGTCAAAGACAGCTGAGTGCCATAAATTTCAGTTGGTTTAATCTAATAAATACTTTATTATAAGTTTACAAATAAATATATATTAAATAAGTTTTATGTAAGTTAAAATAACATTTTAATATAATGTATACAAATCATATGTTTAATAGTGCAATACTGAAACATTAATGGGTAAATATATGGTAAATATGTTTGTACATGGCTGTGTTTTATAGAGATCTAAGCTGTCATTAGAGCTTTACAATATATATACCAGACACACAGGTGTTTACAGGATAATGGAAAAACTTTGGTGGCATTATGTACCCTACCATTGGTCTCTGGGCTGACTGGGTGAGAATATTTTATTTTCAAGAATCTGATTTTTAAAGGGCATTAGTGTACCAAAGTAATAAATCTCCAAATAATGAACAGGTCTCATCCTCCTAAGATTGTGGCCAGATTAGCTTCTAAACGTTTAAAGACCTTGTCTCCACACAGATCCCCCTGTTAAAAATTACAACACCACAGACAGGCCTCCGAATACCCAGGGAGCATAGAGATCTGCTTAATAAAAAGGCATTATAGGACAAGGGCAGACTGCCCTCACTTTCGCCCACCCCATCTTGCATATTCCCTTCTTCCGTTATGGCAATTTACATACATAAAGCTATCAATTTAGTTAATTAGGCTTTAAAACCACTATTTAAATAAGGATGAAACTTTTTCTCCAATAAAACCACGCAACTAAATTATTACTATTGTCATAGATTGCCGGGCTGCTACTTTGCTAGAAAGCTTTAAAGTGTAACTTTGATGTGGAAGACTCTTAGTTAAGGAATATGCATATGAGAAATGATTTTGAAAAGGGAAGCTTTAATACAACATCTCAGAAAAATAGAAAAAATACAGTGAATCAGAGCCCGATCTGTACTGGGTGGCAACTTAAGAAATTCAAAGAAACAGGAGTTTCCCCTTTGTAATAAAATATATATAGTGATAAAATATATATATTCCTTTTTTTTTTTTGTTCTCAAATGTTCAGATCTGCACTGCTTCCAAATGTCAAGGTATAGAAATGTTTTGAGTTTCTGTGGATGCTGAGAGGGGTGGGAATAAAATATATAGAGAGAGATTTTTTAAAAAGAAGCTCTGTCACCCTTAAGGGGGTCGAATTGGATGTATATAGTTTGTTTCTGGCTAATAACTGATCAATCAGGCAAGAGAATAAAACATTCTGAGTTTAAGACTTCAGAAGAAGAAAAACATTCCTTTTCGGTGGATCTAACATACTGTTTCTCAAACCCCACATCTGACATGGGAAGCCAGGTCACAAAGCCCAGTTCTGGGAAGTTTCAAGGGGAAGGAGAACATTGGACTTGGCCGAGCTAGGATTAACAAATAAATGTCTCAGCTTCATTCCTGAGAACACAGTTCTCTTTCAGGAAGCCACTTCAACAAAGGTATTATCAGAATTTTTTTTTTCTTTAAGTGCGTACTTTAGTCCTGATGAAGACTTACAATCTGTCATCAAGAGGCAGCCTTAGATTTCGACTGTAGAGCACTGTCTGATAAACACCTTCCATTGCCAATGGGAAAGCAGAGGTGATGGTTAATAAACAAACATACAAATTCTTAAAAAAGTTCACGATGACTTGATAGGGATAAGGCACTCCTAAATGTGAAAGTCTTTCCTGGGAATTGAGACTAAGACACCACACAGTTCCCACCAAATTAAAATGCTAATAGAGAGGGTGGCAGGCTGCCGTAGCTCGGATCAAGTTTTAGTTTTCTCTGGTTTTACTCTCTGTCAGTGTTATTCTATCATAATGTATCAGGGAAAGCATTGCACTCACATCAAATCAAATCGTTAATGGAAAGTGTGGCAGCCGAAAGTACTCTTGATCAACTGCTAATTTTGTTTTATTCTTCTTCCTCTTACAGCTATTCTCTGAAATGAATAACTCTGCATTCAAAAGAGGTTTTTGAGAGAAGCTGGGCACTAAAACAGATTAAGATGAACCAAAGACACAGAAAACCATTATGTTCACAGAATAAACAGTTTTAGCCATTTGATGTTATAATAAATGTATTCGACTGTGACGTACTGCTTTCACCACTAAAAGGCCTTCTGTTAAATATGCATGTGTCTCCATATTGGGCCACGGATCCCGGCAGGATAGCCAGGGGTGACAGTCCCACTGTCAGTCTTGGATTTGTGATTCCGAGGAGCCGACAACGGCTATAAACGTCCTTCTATTCAAAATGGGCAGGAAGTGAATTTAGTATTGCTGAGAAGTGTCAGATTTACTGCTTTAAGGATCAAAGTAATGAATTTATCTGAAGGATCAGGGAAAGAGCAAGAGAGGCAGATTCGGCCCCATTGCGGGGCCCCCCCCCCTTTGATGGTCAGAGCTCTGGGTAACAAAGTTTTGTCAGCTTTTTTGCTGTACCCGATCCTTGGGGATCTGGGCTAATACTCAAAACTCATAGCCCTTGCTGCACTATTGGAAAATGAGGTGGGTGCATATCCAGCAGGAATGTGATGTGGACCATCAATTGTTGTCCAAGCGTTAATTGTCTTTCAAATATAAAACTTTCCTTCAAACACAGTGTAAAGAAAAAATGAGCACAACCAAAACAAAAATGCTTCTTGATAAGCTGCTGACAAAGTGGATTTGACTGGTGTTTTATTTACTTTGAAGACTGGCTTTGCAGATCATAAGACATTTGCTACGTGAGCATGTCATGTGTTGGGCATTTACCTTCAGAAAGAAGTGCAGGGAAATAAGGCAATGGACAGGAAAAGAACTGGAAACTATTGGAACACTCCTCTACTTAACAACATAACCATAATAGGCCTACCCAAGGCACCAGTACAACTTAGAAATCACCAAACTCTACTGTTCCTGGGTCTCACAGATAAACAACATTATACACAGATGGTCCAAAAATAAATCTAAAAATAATTCTGGCTCATTCCCCATAATATGTGCCTTGAAAAGTCCTCTTTTTTGCCTCTGTTTCTCTCTCCAATTAATAATCTGGCCTTAATTATTATAAATAATTCTTGCAATGAGAACTTGTTACTGAGCTGTGATTTCACTCTGCTGTGGTTCAAATGTTGATTTTACGTCTTTATAGTCTCCAAAATAATCATGGTATTTTCAGTCTCTTTGTTTGAACAAATAAGTTCCATCCCTAATTTTCAATAGTATCTAATGAAAAATAAAACATACCTGTGTCAACATAAGGATTGGATCTAATAAGTCAAAAAAACACAACAATAAAATGAAATCACAACAACAACAAAAAAAACCCTTACAGGTAAATTTGAATATGTGTGTGTGTGTGTGTGTGTGTGTGTGTGTGTGTACATATATATTTTTTTCCTTTCCAAACAAGTGGAATGGATGGAAACTGGGAATGATAAAATATTGCAGAGGAAATGCATGATACCTGAAATGAAAATAGTAACTGAAATATATTATTCACAATTTGTGTATGGACACATACACACAGAGATAAGATAGAATTTTAGTGCAGATTTTCTGATGGGAAATGTAACTCTGTATTAAGTTATTAAGTGCAGGAATACAGGATCACAATGATAGGTAATGCTGCTGAGAAGAGCTGTGTGGTTCTGAGCAGAAAGATTTCTGGGGGGGTGAAATGGGTGCCATTTCAGGAAGAGACTCAGAGCTCTGTCAATATTCAAGTCCATTCACCCCATCCAGCTCTGATCTCTCCTCCTCCCAGCAATCTGGCTCCTGGTGGGTTTGTTCTCCAGAATCTCACTGAAGCTTCAGACTTCTGCCCTAATGAAATGCTTGTCAGCTGCTGCACAGGAGATGTCCCCCCAGAATCTTGATTAACCTTTGCAGTCAATGAGCCTCTGTGATTTTTTTTTCTTAGAGAGATGAGGTTCATGGTGAGTTTGTTTATTTATGGAATTTACTCCTGATATGTTGTATCCATCCATCTATCCGTGTGTGTGTGTGAGTGTGTGTGTATCTATCTATCTGAGTTTTCCAATGAAGGATAGAAATTTCTGCCTGATTTTAAATGTTCATGTTCATGTATGAAATAACCCTAAACCACTTCTATCTAAAGCCTTTTTTTCTGGACGGTGGGGAAAGCTGCTTTGAAATACAGGTTTTGATCAATTTTATATTATCCCTTTTTTAGGTCTCTAATGTCTATTTCAAGGGATGTTTTAACACTGTAAGTTTTACAGCAGCTCATAACTGATAATGAAGACTTTCCCAGTTCTATTCCTCCTTTGACACCTGAATTCCAAACTGAGATTTAAATATATAGTAATTATGAATGATATCAGAGATGAATATTAGATTACAGTACAGAGTATATAAGACATCACAAATTCCTTTGTTAATTCTAAATTCCCAACCAAGGGAAGCTCAAAAGGCATCAGTAGATAGTAGAAATAGACGTTCTTTTTTTATGCTCAGTTGATTTCACATAGACTTTTTTTTTTTTTAAAGGAAAACCTAAAGAGAAGTTGTCAGCATCAAATAAAATTGCTACTTCGTGTCCTATGGATTTAGATTATCTGGCACAGTGGCTTTAGAAAATTTGAATATTTTTAAGGAATAATATTCACTAGAGAATAACTTTTGATTGGTAAATAATGCCAAACTTCAATCATTCTAGCGTTCCAATTTAAAAACAAGTTCAGAGATAACTCTATTCTGTTCACCAAGGGAAAACAGTAATTTTAAATAAAAAGTGTACAGAAAACCTTTCATCTGTAGTCTTAAATGGGCTAGGCAGTGTATGGGATACATAGCTGACTAAAATTTCTTCAAAAGATGGCAGGAGATTTTTATATAATTCAACTGAAACATTCAATATGTATCTATTTTGTCCAAAGCAACGATCTAGGCATTGTGAGGTTTTATAGATGAATATAACAGAAAGTCCTTACTCTTAGGAAACAGGATATTTTGATTTTTTTAAAAAATAGCTAATTTAGAAGCAGACTGCATATGCAATGAAATTGTATCTTCAAATACAAGAGCTAGGTTCTCAATTCAACAAGGCAAATTAAGGTAAACATCACTGATTGTCAAAATTATCCTTGAAACTTCTTTAAATCTGGAGGACCTGGGCTCGGGGAAGCTCAAAAGCTAAGAATTAACTACAGTACTTTGATTTCACTTTGCCCTGAGATTTTCCTATCCCTGAGGATGGTGGAGGCCTGGGTCTACTTCAAAATGGAAAGGAGAAGGGACATGAGATGAAGAGATGGGGTTGAGGAGGAGAAGGGGGGACTCTGTTATGCGGGAGGAAGGGGCTAAAGGGATTTATCTCTTTTTCTCTTATATTTCCCCCAAAATGTGGAGTTCGAATTCTCATAAGTGAGGGCATCGTATATCTTTGTTATGTCTTTGTGATGGTTCTAATGTTTGCTGAGTATGAAACCAAGTCTTAGCTTCAGGTATTATCTCAGGAGATGTGGACTACAAGGTGGCCATGTTTTTGCATTCGTGATGAGAAACCCTCATGAGAAAGTAACTGGTGCTGGTAGTGGCTGGTTCTTAATCTGAAAGGGAGAAACTCCAGGATGACAACATATGCTTCCAGAGGCTGGAAGATATTAATTGGTCCTACCTTTTGGGTCTTTGCCTCTATACCCATCCCTGACTCCTATCCTCACCCTTCCAACATTGTGGATTTATTATCACATAAAGCTTTTCTTTTGGAAGCAGTGGCAACCATATTTCATCACCACTACCATTTAACAGACCATACAATTTCTGAGGATATCATTAACCCAGGCTTCAATGCATAGAACACACAGAAAAAGTGAAATAGCAAATGTATTTGTAAGACCTCTATTCCCCGACACAGTAATGGCTTAACACTTTGGCATTAATTCCATTTGTCAAGCTGTAAGATAAATACATGCACATCAGACACTTTCCCAGCATTTATTCAAAGGGCAGACAGTGAAGACCACTATTTAAATGGGAAATGTGTCCATTTGTTTTTGAAAACAAAGCAGAGATTCACAATCCACAAAGCATGTCAATCTTTTTAAAGAGACAGTGCAATTTTCAAGACAATATGACTGCTGGCTATGCTTAGTCTCCCTGTAAGAATAATAACAGTATTACTAAAAAAATTTTGAAATCCTAAGGCAAAGTGAACACATCAGATTGTCTGTAATCCAAAGTTAAAAGTCTAAATACCTAAACCCCCTACCAATAATATTTTTATTAGGATTTCTGTGTATCTCTATTAGGACCTTCATCTAACATAATTCCATAGTTTCTAACCCTGGGCAAACTGCATTAAGTTTTCCATCCAGTGAAGCTTTTCACATGCAATGATATTCACACATGGATATACTATCACATCTTGAAAGAGATTTCCAGATTTCTCCTTATGTCTCTTGTCTAAATTGGTCTCTATTTATATTGCAATGCCAGGTTGACTCTTATCTTTAAAATGATTATGAGTTGGTTTATTTTTTTTTTCAGTTTTCCAATTGGTCTAAAGCATTAAGTTCTGATATATGGCCTCAATCAAGTATTTTTCTACAGTTAAAAGAAAACCACAAGGAATGGATCAAAAAATTGAAACATCCAGAATGGATCAAAGAATATAGAAAACTTAAAACCCTATGCCTAGATACAACTATTCTGCATAAGGAAGTAATGTGATTTTTTTTTCTTCGAAGGAAAACCTGTAACATCATTCAGATTGTCAGTTCCCTGCTGTAGGTAAGTGGTCAAGAAAAACACATCCAGTCCAATTCTGTAGTCTCCTTTCCACCGTGTTCCTTCTGACACCAACAAACACTCATCTCTGCTGAAAACTCTCCAGATGACTTCTCATTTCACCCACAGAATAATACAAAGTTGTCGCTTTCAAGATCACTCCCTGACCCCGTCCCTCTGGCCTTAGGGCCTTTATATTTCTTGTTCCTTCAGCCTGGAAAGTTCTTCCACTCCTTTATCCCCTGGTTTCCATTGTTCTCTGTTCTCTGCTCCTACACCATCTTCTCAAGGAAGCTGTTACTTGACAACCCATATCCAAAACACAGCCCCCTTCACAACCACTTCCTTGTTTTCCCCTTCTCCATTCCCTAGCACTCTTTCAGCTCTCTGACATATTATAACTAATTATTTATTGACTCATCTAATTTTCCAGCTCATAAAACAGTATCTGGCATAGAATAGGGATTAATTAAGTACTTGTTAAAGAACCTTTCTTTCTTTCTTTCTTTTCTTTCTTCCTTTTCTTTCTTTCTTTTTCTTTTTCTTTCTCTTTCTTTCTTTCTTTCTTTCTTTCTTTCTTTCTTTCTTTCTTTCTTTCTTTCTTTCTTTCTTCCTTCCTTCCTTCCTT
>NW_027397065.1:37185511-37230570 GCF_003265705.2 Callorhinus ursinus
CTTTCTTTCTTTCTTTTTCTTTCTTTCTTTCTCTTTCTTTTTTCTTTCTTCTTTTCTTTCTTTTTCTTTCCTTCTTCTTCTTCATTCTCCCCCCCTCCTCATACCCCTCTCCCCATCCCCTCCCATTCTCCCCCTCTTTCTCCCCTCCCCCTTCTCCCCTCCTCCTCCTCTTCTTCTTCTTCTTCTTCTTCTTCTTTTTCTTCTTCTTCTTCTTCTTCTTCCTCTTCTTCTTCTTCTTCAAGGGTAAACTTTCATGGAAATAACTGAGGAAACAGAATCCTAGAGAAGCTAACTGTTTTTTCTAGTCGTCATTCAAAATTGATCTAAGCTGAAATGAGAATTGAGGTAATTATTATACTCTTGCGTGTAATTTTCCTATTACAACATCTCCTTAATAGAGTTTATCTGAAGCTGTAAAAAGAAAAACAAGGGTGAGTTGAACAAATAGAATTCTATCTTTAAATTGTTGTTTGACAGGTAATGGATACTATTGGGTATGTCATAAATGGAGCTACTAAATCTGGAGTGACTAAGAAGAAAGAAGTATGTTTGAAAAGTACCAATTGAAATAAATAAGGTCGAACGGTTGTCCTTTCAGACCACATTCTGTATTTGGAGTTACCTTCAGCTTTATGTCTCCCCTGCTTTAAGGCCCATGAGGTCAAGGACTTTGTTTTGTTTATCTCTGATTCCCCAGCACTTAGAACAAATGTGCTTGCCACATAGAACATATTCAGTAAACATCTGCTGGGTTAAGTTGAAGCATGTATCCTGTGTCAAGCAAGCACAGAACTGACCAACATATCATCTCATTTTCCTCATAAACATCCATCAGGAAACTTCTGTTGTTGTCCCTATTTTACGAATGAGAAATTCAGGCTAGACTCAGATACTATGAAAGGAGAGCTTTAAGAACTTCCAAACTCACTTTTACTACCCTCACCAATTTTATGTATTTGTCTAATCCTGCCATCAGATAAGAAAACATCCTAATTTATTACATACAGTTTCAAAATGATTGTTCATTTCCTCATATTATCTCATGTGAAATGTAGGAGCAATGGAATAGGTAAGAGATACAGGTGTCCTCTTACGTGGTTACAAACTACAAAATAGTCTGATGATGAGATTTCTTACTTTGGTGCCCAGGGGCAAACAATCAGCCTGCCTTTCATTCCCTATTTAAATATTGGTAGTCTAAAAAGATGACAACCTAAGCCATACTGTTACACACCCAAAACAACTAAAAAATAAACTGCTGAAGCTAAAATAATCTAACATATTTAAAGCATTATGCTGTCAACTCTAGATCAGAATTTATTTCTAGTGTTGCAATACAAAAATCAATATTGGAACAAACATCTAAATTGAAAGTTAGAGGCTCCTGAGTATATAAACTCTGTAAGGAATTATCATTTTGATCTATGCTATGCATTTATATCTGATAAAAATCTCAACGGAAAACTTTCAAATTTATAATTATATAGCACACATGAAATGCCATGGCCAATGGACTTAACTTATCAGTAGTATTACAACACCCCAAAGCAAAATAGTGATAAAATATATGAATCAATGAATATAGTTTTTTTTAAATCCAATTATTAATATCTCTGAATCCTGTCTTTGCTTCTGTAGATAGTATAAAGTCATGTATCATGTCACAATAACAGGAATGGTATTATGGCCTCTTCTCTATACTCTAAAGCACTGTAATTTTTATGAAATTTATTACTTTGTACCTTAATCGGGGGTATTTTCATGCATATTTGAAGTAACCTACTAAACTGTAATTGGATCATCAGGGTCTCTCAAATACTATGCATTGTACAGAGCAGGTGCTTAATAAATGTTTTTTGAATAAAGTAAAGAAAGCATGCAGGAAACACCTAAAGTGAAAATAACACATATGTAAAGTGAAATCTGTAATGACAAGAGTTCTGTGGATATTGAGGGATGCTGGTCAACTTCATCGATAAGCTGAAAAATTTCCACTGGCTTCTGACTACAAATCAAATGAGGTCCAACTAGGCAGCCAAAGCCTCCATGATCCCAATGGAAGTAGCTTCATTAGACAACCAGGTGCCAACCTAACGAAGCTAACCTACCCAACCACTTTTTCTGAAAGCATGATTTTGGACCCCCTGCATCAGAGTAACATGGAGTGTTTGTTGGACAAAACAAAACAAAACAAAACAAAACAAAACAAAACAAAACAAAACAAAAACATTGTCAGGCTCTGTTCCAGACTTGCTGAATCAGAATTGCTCTTGTGGGACAAAACAACAAACAACAACAACAACAACAAACAGTATCCAAGGTAAATCTAGGCCCTCTAGGACTGAGAGTCACTATTGTAGCCACTGTCTTCAATGTTCCTATTTGGGCACCTTTGAGCAAGCTGGGTAAAACAAGCACAAAAATAGAAACAGAAAAATAGAAACATTCCCTGTGGGGCTTCTCCTTGATGCAGAAGATTAGGAAAGATGCCTGGGTGGGGGGGAAGGGGGAAATGGGGTGGGAGTAGACCTAACAGGCTGGTAGGTGTTGAGTTTAGAGAGGAGTACATATGAATGCAACCCCACTACCTCCTTGGTGCTTTTGTGCAGCGCATAAACTGCGTAACTGTGTGTAATGGCTCTGGATGTGCTGCCAAGGACCAAAATATATAGCGACCACATTCCAAAGGGGGAGAACAAATCCCAAGACTCACTATGCAGCCTGAGCCCTTAACCTTAAAGCAGCCCCTTTTTTTTCTTCACCAGAATTCTGGAAAAACAAAACAACAACAGAAAATCAGTATATTTCAGATATGTAGAAGCATTTCCTGATGGAGAGGTTATTAAACACCACAGTAGGCAGGTAATAATGCCTAACTGTCTGGGATGGGGTAAATGACCTTCTTACCAAAAGCTGGTCTGGAGAGTTTGGGACAGGATAATGTCTTAAATTCCCTTGTAGCCACAGGAGTTCACAATTTTATTACCTAAGGATGCAAAAACATTTGGCACATGCTGGGCATAGGCAATTCCACTATAGCCTAAGTGGCCTTTAAGATGCAGAAACCTTTTTTAAATCCTATTCTATGAGCATTTAATATTTGAAATTATTTGAGATGAAAGCATAATACCCAATTGTTACAGCTTCATGAGTGACTCTCTTACTTGCCTAATTATGGCAAGCAATGCTGTCCATAGTAAAACATTTTCAAAAGATTAACTTTGCACAATAAGAGCTTCTGTGCCAGCCAGAAAATCCTTTAAAGTGTTTCACATATTTTGCAACACTGAGTGGCCAGCAACTCATTTTAATATTTACAGACAAAATGATATTTGGATAAAGTAAAGGTCAGATTCAAAAAGAACAAAACAAGGTAGAGTGACATTCTAAATGAAGTTCCAGGTTGTGGGTCTCAACTTGACAGCCAATATGCGGTGAGACAAAAATAGAAATAAATTTCACTGTGTCCCTTCATTGCTAAGTATCACCAAAATTTAGACTATTTCTAAGATCACTTTAAATACCTTGAGAAATTCTTTGAGTACACTGAGAAATGCCACAATTTTTATTCTAATAATGTTTGTTTCAAAGCATGAATATGTCCTTTCTGCTTTAGTTAATTCCACATTTGGTACCAGGCCCTTATGTAGTGTATAGTGATGATTTGTAATTAGAATCCCTTGTTCTAAGCACAAGAATGTTATTCCCACTAATGATAAGAAACATAACAAAGGAACATGAAAGACTGGTCTGACTCTCCACATAGGTGGTATGATTTCAAACCTGGTTGATTATGGAATATCCAGAGATGCATTCTGAAACTACAGTTGCCAAGTTATACTCTCAGTGATTTTAATTTGGTAGTTTTTTTTCATAGTACCCCAAGGGAATTTAGTAGTTTTTATATAGCACCCCAAGGGAATTCCAATCAGCCAGGTTTAGGAATCCCTGGTACATGTGATGACTTACACATTACAAATACAGGACTTCTGAAGGTCTTTTTCTGTCTGACATAGCTTTATCAACCGACTCACTAAATATGGAATTCCATTAACAGAAAATTATAACCTTTCATTCTATAGTTAGAAATGCAAACAGTATTAGACATTAATTAACATAATTCATGATGATCACTGACAACATTTTTCAAGGTCTAGTTGAACCGGCCCTTCTAGACCATGGAGTAATAACAGGTATGAGGGGATCTTTGTAAGACTAGCAGAGAATGACAGTATAGAGTGGTGATTAAACATTGTTCAAATCCATAATCAGTTGTGGGTTTGCATCAAGCTTTCACCACTCTTGACCCATGTGACTTTAAGCAATTTACTTAACCTCTCTGAAACTTTTCTGTAAATAAAAAAAAAATCATATACATTTCATAATACTTTGAGGAATAGACAGACACATGTAAAGCATTTGGAACAGATTCTGATTCATGGTAAATGCTCAATAAACATTATCTAGTATAAGTCATGTTAATAATCCTCTTCACAATTTAGCAGAACAATTCCTAACCTGGTTAAGTGTTGGAATGGCCTAAGTAGTAATTTTTTAAAAATTACTAACACCCTCGTCTGCCATCAAGAAATTCAGTAAGTCTAGGTGGGCCAGAGTTTACATTTTAAAAAGCTTACAGGTGATTCCTGCATACAATCAGCGTTGTACAAGGAGAGCTAGAGAGTTGGAATAAAAAAAGGCAAAGAAAAACAAGGTCATTGAAGAGGAAAAGGTGTGTGACATCTGCAAAGACATTTAATTCTCAAATCAAATTTATATGTATATAATGTTACAAATTCACTAGTTCTATAAGCCTTCCCCACTCCCTCCCATCCCATCCTTGATTCCTGTTTCTAAAGAGTATAATTTTCCATGCTTTAATCCATTTTTCAAGTTACCCTTACATTCCATTTTCTATAGAACATGCCCATGCTGTGGTTTTAGGTATAATTTTTCAGTTTTAAATATTTTCTAAGTATTCCTTACCTTGGAAAATAAGGATGTACCTTTTCTAAAGATTTATTTATTTATTTGAGAGAGAGTACGCACAAGTTGGGGAAGGGGCAAAGGGAAAGGGAGAGAATCTCAAGCAGATTCCCTGCTGAATGGGGAGCCCAAGGAAGGGCTTGATCTCTCGACCTTGAAATTATGACCTGAGTTGAAACCAAGAGTTGGATGCTCAATTGCCTGCACCATCTAGGTGCCCCAGGATGCAGTTTTTAAAATACTCTCTCAACACACATGCACACACCTTCCCAGACTTTTAATATATTTGTGTCATAATTTTGGATCAGATTATTTAAAAACTATGTCACATTTGTTATGCAAATAGTAACCACAGTAGAACCATGTTATATGATATGAATGCACTTCTTTTTTCATGCAGTATTTTGTCTACTCTGAAATTAATATTGTCTCATTTTTCATGTGCCCAGTTTCCTATATGCCTAGTACTATTTCATATACAAAGACTAAGGTGACTAATAATTCCATTTCTTTCTTTCTTTGCTGGGGTCTGGCTGATTTCTGAGACTGCTGTACAGTTCTCTTTTTGGTACCTCCCATCAATACCATCCTGGGAATTCCCATTGCCTCTCTCCTATATTGGATGCTCTGTTTCATGGATATTGTTCTTGATTATTTCTTTGTGTTAATAGAGAATATTCTTCAACAGCTTGGGGGATGTTACATTAAGACCAAACATCTGAAAATGTGTATGTTGTGCTTTTCACTCTTATTTGATACTTTGGATAAGCAAGGAATTCTAGATTGCAAAATATTTTCCCTTGGTTTTATACTTTTTCTGATCTATTAGGGCACCTGGGTGGCTCAGTCCGTTAAGAGTCTGCTTTCAGCTCAGGTCATGATCCCAGAATTCTGGGATCGAGCTCCGCATTGGGCTCTGTGCTCAGTGGGGAGTCTGCTTCTCCCTCTGCCCCTTACATTAGTCATGCTTTCTCTCTTGCTCTCTCACTCTCAAATAAATAAAATCTAAAAAAAAATAAAAATATACTTTTTCTGATCTACTAAATCAATCACCTTCCATTTCCTGCTTTTCAATAATACAATTGAAAATACCTGTATTTTTTTTTAAGATTTATTTATTTGACAAAGAGAAAGAGTGGGGTGGGGGAGGGCAAAGGAAGAGGGAGAGAGCAGATCCCAAGCAGACTCCTGCTGAGCTTGATCCCAAGACCCTGAGATTGAGCTGAAATTGTAACTGACTGAGACACCCAAGCACCCTCCTGTATTGTGATTTTTTAATATATGTTTCTGAAGGGAGAAAAGTAAGCAAGTATGCTTGTATCACTCAAGCTACTAATAGCTGTAGTAGTTAATAACCCCTCGAAACTTAGTAGCATCAGTTAGTTTGTAAGTTTATTTCTCTCTAACATAAATTACAACTGATGGTATCTGGTGTTTGCTCCTGTAGGGAAGTTCTGCTGAGGTTGTACCCAGGGAACTGGGATCTATCTTTAGTATATGGATGGGTGCTAATTTCTAAGTAGCAGGTTGGGAAAGAGACAGAAGGTAGAATGGTGAAGAGGTTTTTATGTGTGAAGCCTAAGTGGAATATGTCACTTTCAACTACATTTCATTTGCTAGAACTCAGTCAAATGGCTATAACTAATATCAAAAGAGGATTACAATTATAGTCTAGTGTGTGGCTAGGCATAAATAGAAATTTCTGTAGCTGGTACATTGCTATTGAAGAAAAGTCTAATTGTTCCAGTCACCATAATTTGACATAATTGGCTAAGGGGTTACATCATAGTAGCATTACAGTAAATTAGGTAATATCGCATCAAATTGAAAACACACCCTTGGCTATGACTTTGAAAGAAAAATGTCACCTCTATTTCATTCTTTGCTACAGTGTTTAAATTATTGGATTTTTCCAGAAAAACTAAATTCATTGAATTACCATAAAAACGGTGGCAATAATGATGATGAAGATGATGATGATAGTGACAATAATAGATGACATTTATTGTGTTCTAAATCAGTATCTGATACTATGCTGCACTCTTTATGTGCTGTTTCTACTGCGTTTTATACAATAAAAAATGAGATAGGTAATATTTTTATCTCTATTTCACAGATGAGCCATAGAATCTTAGAATTTGATCATAGTCCTATAGTTAGGATATACTGGTCTCAAGCCTAGGCCCATGTTATTCAAAAAGATAATGGTCTTCCCACTATACCATGTTGTTCTGCATTATGCCATAGAATCTTAAACAGAACCTTATAAAAATGCTCAAGTTATGTCTTTCTAATTCCCTATCATAAATATGCCTTCTCTAACTCAATAAAAAATTTGGGTTTGAGTTACAAGAAGCCAGTGAATAGTTTCAATATTTCTGAATTTTCCTTTTCATAAAAATCGTGAGTATTTGTTCTTTATGGCCAAATTGCTAAAATTTATAAGTGGCATAAATAATTTGACAGTAGTAAGCCTGTTGTGTTTAATGCATGTTCAGTGCTATAATTCAGTCGCAAAAATTGTCCTCTCCAGTAAAGCTGCCAAGCCAAAACAATGAAGGGTTTTAGCTGCAAAGTGAAGTTTTCTGGAATTATAATATTCCTTTTGACCTTTGGGATGACTAAATGCTATTTAATTCCTTCCCTTTATTCACTACAGTGAAAAAGAATTGGAATATGATGGAGCAAAGGTAGCATTTACTTTCAAAGCCCAAGCCAGACATTAGTACTCCCAGGAGAGGGTAAAATGCTTACAAGCTGGTGGTAGAAAACCTTATTTACTGTAATGCTACAAATGTCCTTCTTACTTGTTGGTATTGCAAAAACTATGATGTAACACTGAAGTCAATTATTTCAAATTATAGTGACTGGAACAATTACACTTTTTATCTCATTGCAGTATACTAAAAATTTAACCTGAACTGAAATGGAACTAGTTTATAACTGCCTAAAGGTAGCTATATAAGAGCAGCATGGTGGCTCCTTTTTTAAGAGGTTTAGCTTTTAGGTACTGTTACTACTAATTATGTGAGAAACACAATAGCTGTCAAATTTCACAATTAACCCTGGCTTTAAACCAGCTGAAGTAGGAATGGTTGAGTAGTTAGGTTCTATTTCTTTCTCTTACCATTTCATAGAGGTGCTAAATGCAAAGAAACTGTAGTCAGGACACTGTGTTCCATGCCCTCTCCTGACTGATTCAATAGCATTTGATCTGACATGAAGATTTTTAGCTTCCTTACTATACACAGCCCCAGCACGGTCAATACTGAAACGCATCTCCAATCTGGGCTACTTTACAGCTTATTTGCCTAAAGAGTTTAGATAAGGAAATTCACCAGCGGCAAAATCTATAAATGAGTTACTGACAAAGAGGTATGTCACCCAGAGATGCAGATTCGAAGGACAGGTAGTACCTGAAGCTGACTGATAAGGTTTTAAAACCCCATGTCTGTATCAGCAACACAGCCAGCCCTTGGCAAAACCAAAGAGGCAGAGCTACCCTCAGCATCCTCCTGGGCTCTTCACTCCATATTTTTGGTGGCATCTGCTAGGCCTTTCTCTCCCACTCCCTTTTTAGGCAGCCCCTACACTCACCCTCCCCACTCCAAACCCTGTTCTCAACACTTGTTTTCTAATTCTTCATTTACACGAAGCGCACAAATGATAGATTAACACTGTAAGTGTTATTACACTTAAGAAGAGATGTTGCATTTTCCTAAGAAACCAGTCTAGGTGAAGAAAAATATTGGAATTGCATTCAAAACCAAAGGGCTTGGAAAGCATACGGGTTCTTGGCACCTATAAAACTCATACAATGTAGTAAGTCCCTTCTTCTGCCTATGGGTAAAATAAATGCAGGTATACAGTGACATTTAAAGCGCAGGGAGCCAGGACTAGAGGACTTATTTAAGCCCGTGTTTCCCTTTTAAAAATGAAGTATATGAAATAACCGTATCAGGTTAGCAACATTGAAGGTGCGTACTCAGTAAGCCTACAAATACAGGAAGTCATACAAACTCTCGGGCCTCAATCACATAGAATTGCTAGGGATGAGACCATAGAATTTATATTTAGACAAGCATCCCCAGGTATTCTTATGACTAGCATAGTGATTATATAGATTCTTGAGTCAATCTGCCTGTGTTTCTGTACTTAGCTCAATCATTTGCCATGCACAAATTACTTAGATCTGTGCTTCAGTTTCCTCATCAGCAAAATGGGGATATTAATGGAACCTCATAGGATTGCTATGCAGGTTAAATGAGTTAACAATTGTAATACACTTAGAATAGTGCCTGCCACTATATAGGAGTTTGCTAAATAATAATTAAATATATTCGACTTTCAGAAACAAAGACCTAAATGCTAATGACTTTAAAATCATTGTCACAGTTTCTGATAATCGGTCTAAAAGATAAAGGTTTCCAAACTGATGCTGATGACCATGCCAGACTAATGGAATCAAAGCTTTATTTATAATAAATATTGCATTACATGTGGCTAAGTAGAAGGTACTTCGTCTGTGTAGACTGCATTAAAAGGGAGGTGGAAGAATGCAGACGAGATGGAGCTGTGATCCTGGTTTTGTTGTAGCTTCTTTGTCTAGGAATCAATTTATCCAGAAATATACCAAGTTGGGAGAAATATTTGCAAAAAAAAATGTAATGCAGATAGTTTGAAACATTCATAAAAGCATGACTAAATCAGTGGGATGAAATAAATACCCCAATAACCAAAGAAACTAAGTGTGTAGTGTGTATTGAGAGAGGAGGTTTTATAAATGAAATGTCCATCAAATGTGTTATACCATGTTCAGACATGGCTCGCATGATATATGTAAGAGTCATCTATGGAAACCTTATGCTTGTTTTGTTTGATTTTCTTTGAAGTGTTTTCTTATAACAAGAGATAAAAGCCCAGACATCTATTTCCTTTGATGTTTTTATCATTAATTTTGTGTTTGATTTTCCTATCGACGTTATAGATTTTTTTTTTCTTTTCAATTCACTAGGACCATATCCATATTTTCAAAGAAGCAAATAGTTATGGGAATGGCAAGTCCCTTGTAGGCATCAACAATGATGAATAGATGTCTCCTGGCAGGGTTGTGAGTTTCACTTTTACTTTTCTAAGTTTTAATCCATTATGCAAACTAATGTATCCACCTTAAACCAAATGTTCTGAACTCCGGTACTTTGCATGCTGTTTACTTCTCAGAAAAGAAAAGGGTGCTAAACCTCAGATAAGCAGGGCACACATCTATGAACCACAGTGATACCATTCAATGCCATGTTTATACGTAGTTAGAAATAAGTGAACATTTGCTGATTAAAAAATAGAACTGTAATAGTGGCCAGCAGGGACTAAAACACTTTATTGAGCTTTGTTATGTGGATGGAAATATGCTTTGTAGAAAGTGTTTTATTTACAAATAAAACAACTAATTGCTGGAGCTAGAAATATATGCACAATGTAGATTCTGAACTAATTTTGAGAAACTATTTGTTGTAATGCGAGCATCAGCTGATGCTTCTGCCTTCCCTCAAATTTATATTGATCACTTTCACAAGTTTAATTTTTGACTATTGGGAGGAAGTCTTGCATGGCTCACAAAAATCCTGCTAACCGGATATCAATTCACACTCAATTCAGTGTTATAATTCCTATGGCCTTTTCCTCAAGTTTTTCCAAAATGTCTGTGATCTTTTTCATTTATTTATTCAACAAATAACCAAAATCTTAATATATCTGATCCAATACCTAATATACTCCACCTTGTTTTTTTAATAGCATATTGAAGAAAAACTTGGAACACATCATAAACAAAAGATATTTGGTTACTTTATCTTTATTCTCAATTTGCCCCCCCCCACCCCTTTGGATATAGGTTTCTTAGGTCACCCAAGTCTCCTCAAATTCCAAACCCCAAATTTCTTTTTCAGGTTGATTCTACTAGAAATTTATGAAGACTTTTATAGCTTGAATAGTCCTTTCTTGAAAATATTGCCTGGTTGAAACAACTGCAACATAAACATGTGAGATTCTTCCTCAACACCTCTAAATATTTCTTCTTTAGCTATTATTTGTTCTACCTCATAAAGAGTGATATCACACAAGGATCTGTTCTCGGATCATTTTTTTTTTCCCACAAAATCTCATATTGGTGTTATCAAAAATCCTTTTCCTCTTTTAAAATTAGCACTACTCTCACTTTTACTCTTATCTCTTCCTCCCAATTTTATAGTCTTATCATCCAGTGTGCATCCCTAGCCAATATAGTTGGGTTTAGCTCAATTTTTTTTCTTAAAGTTGATGCATCTTATAAGCTTCCTTTAAATTACAGCTTTCCCCATCCTTCCTTTTCCTTTTTTTTTTTTTGTTTACATATTTGTTAAAAGTCCTGAGCTATTTAAAATGAAGATGTTCTTAGTTTGGATTTTGCAGCTTGCATAAACATGGTGCAGTTGAACACTTGTGATCTTCTGTCCTCTGTACTTCCTGAAAATTGGCAGCTAGATCCAGAGGCTTCATGAGACTCAGATTTGACCCTTTATCTAGTTTAGTGGTAGTTCTGTGTTCTTTCATCCAGAAGCACATTATGTATGATTGTGTCTCTTTTTGTGATACCAGTAATTATTTATACTTAGGGCTATTCATTCATTAGAGATTGCAAAATGGTGATATTTTAATCTCATAATTTCATTTCTTACCAGAAATACTTTTATAAAGAGACACTTCTTCTCATCTATTTGGTTACCCAATGGTATGATTCAGACAGCAAAGCTAGGATACATGCTTTACCAATATGCTAGTTTTGAAGATAACAAATTGTTTCCCCATCATATTCCAAACATAACACATTAGGGTTTTTTCCTTTTTTAAAAATATTATAATGGTTTAGCCATTTTGGAAAACAGGTTTGGCAATTTCTTATAAAGTTAAGCATATACTTATAATGTAACCTAGCAATCCTACTGCTAGGTATTTACCAAAGACAAATGAAAACTTCTGCTCACACTAACACTTGGAAATGAATACTTACAGTGGTTTTCTTCATAATAACTCAAACTGAAAAATAACCCAAATGTCCTATAACTGGTGAACAGATAAACAGACTATGGTGTATCCATATAATCCTACTAAGCAATGATAAGAGACAGGTTCCTCATATACACAATGTGGATCAATCTCAAATGAATTATGCTATGTGAAGGAATCCAGACTCAAATGACTACATACTGTATGATTCCATTTATATGACATTCTAGAAAAGTCAAAACCATAGGGATTGAAAACAAATAAGTGATTGCCAGGGGTTGAAGGCAAGGAGGAGCATCAACAAGCAAATATTTCGGGTTGATAAAAATGTTCTATAACTTGATGATGATCGTGCTGGCATGACTCTATGCATTTGTCAAAACTGTATACCCAAAAGAGTGAATTTTGTATTTATATTGTATATAAATTTAAAATAAGTAAATAAATATAAAGACGAAAAAGAGAAGTTATTTGTGGGTTAATAATTTACTTTGAGGAGGGCAATGTATATATAGATCAGGCATGTTCAGGGTGGTATGGTTGTAGGTGTCTGAAGAGAGAGAGACTGCTCTTTATTCTCTACTCTTTTTGGGGAAGAAAAGAGTGGGGCTAATTTATTGAAAAATACCATTTTCAACTCATGGATTTAAACAATATTTGTTAGATTTTGATCTATTGCAATTATTATTTGAATGACATTCAAATAGACCTATCTTTAGCCAATGATCATTCAGACAGGCTATAGTGTTGTTTCAACATGACCCCAAAGTAGTCTTGGATAGGTTCCTTGGTATCTGGAATCACAAAATATCCCAGGTTTAACTTGTGTATTTCCTGCCCCAGACCTAAAATGGGCTCTGTAAGAGGTTTAATTCAGTGGGAAATACTATCTAAAGATTATAATCTGCTCACTGTATTTTGGAGATCAGGGGACACTTTGTCACCTAATTTTATGGTAAATATTGTCCATGGATTTTGGGTTTCACTCTCAATGTGCTTTGTCTGTTTTTCTATGGCGACTCATGAGATTTGAAACTTCTGCTATTTCTGCTGCTGGTATATCTCCAGAATCCTTAGAGGATAACTCTTTTAAAATCAAAATATATTTTACCAATAGCAAATTACTAATGAAGTGAATGTGGGGTATGAAGGAAAGAAATTAATCCAATTTAACTATGAAGTATCTGACATGGGTAGCTGAGTTAATGCAGAAATATTTTCTCTAACAGGGAAAGCTAGGAGAGATATAGGCTGGTGGCTGAGGATACATGGGAACAAATTCAGAGCTCTTATTTAGATTTACTGATTTTAAAAATCCTGTCAGACATGACAAATAAATAAAATCTTTAAAAAGAAAGAGAAAGAGAGAAAGACAGAAAGAAAGAATAAAAATCCTGTCAGACATGTAGATGGAGTTCTTAGTTAAATGAGTCTAGAGCTTAAATAAAAGGGGAGGGGGCTGGGGAAATGGATGTGGGGAATCATCATCACATGGGTAATATTGAAAGTGATGAGACTAGATGGAAATCTAGCCAGAGAAAAGACAGTGACACAGGACAGAGATTTAGGGAACTCAGAGAGGATAAGCCAAAGAGGCTGAGAAAGTGTGCCAGGTGAGGTATGAGGAAGACCACATAAATAGTCATGCCAAGGGGCAAGATTTCTGTCCGATAATTTCAGTGTGCTTACTCCTAGTGGAGCAATAAAGATAATGTTTTTGATTTTGCAAGATATCCTCTTTCCTTTATGATTGAAATGAAGTGCTAACACATTGCATCTTAACAATGCTTTAGGGTTTGTTTCTTGATATATAATTTTTATCGTATCATCACCTAACTCAAAAATTTATCACTTCCGGGGCCCATTATCTAAAGTCCAGGCATTTTAGTCAGTCTTTAAGGACTGGAGACCAAACCTACTCTCCCATCTCATCCTGCATTTTTCTGCTCCGCAGCTTGCAACATTACTCTCTCTGATTCTTGGTTCTCTTTATATGCTTTATGCTCTACTATCCATGGACCTTCATTGACATGATTCCACTCACCTACGGTCCCCCAACTCTCACATGTCTAAATCAGACACATCACTAAAGATGTCATATGAAAGGCCCCAGCCACTGAAAATCTTGGTTTTATGATTATTCTGCATCCAATGCCCTGAAAATCTTGGTTTTATGATTATTCTGCATCCGATGCCCTGACTTAACAAGGTGAGTCAGGACAAAAGAACTGCCAATATTCCAAAAAGGAAATCTTTGTAAAAATTCTATAAGAAAAAATCAGAACATTTCTCGTGGAGTCTGGCACAGCCTTTAACAACTGATTATTAGAACAATAACAAAAAAGCTAGCATATCAGAGACAGATAAAACATGAACCAAACGAAGCTTAAGTTTTAAGCTTAAGTACTTAACAAGTTTCTCAAACCCTCTACTTGATTTTGTACTTGCAGTGTTATTTTATCTTTTGTTTGTGAAGGAGAACCCTGAAAATTACATAAGTTAGGGGACTCATATAATTTTCACCATTGTTTATTACACTGAAAAAAAAAAGAATGAAAATATTGTGGATTTAGTAATTGACCACTTAAACCGTCCCATGATCAAGTTACTCAACTTTCCTCTGGCTGGTTTGCTCATCTATAAAACAGGGATAACATCACCTCCTCTACCTATATTAAAGAATTTTGGTGAGGATCAGACAAGAGCCTTTAATCATGTAACAGAAGCTTTTCAAAAACCTACACTGTGCCAGGTTCAATGCCAGTTTTGGGGGGCTTACTGATGAATAAAGACAGGGTCCATGCTCTTGTGCTACTAATTGCTTAGTATGACACAGATATTCATAAAAAGACCATCCAAATAAATGTAATATATGTAAGGGCATTTCACAGGCTATAAGGTGATAACTCTAATGCCACAAGTGTTTATTAAAAATCTTTCCAACATCTGTGTTGCTTCTAGAGATCTGTGTTTTTAATCATCGACATATCCAGATGTGATTAATTCCTTAGAGGTGGGAAAACCACCATCCCAAGGTATCTCAAACCCAAAATTAATTGGTACAAGCAAGTCAATTAAATAATGAGTAATAGAATATATAATGGCTGTGGAACCCAATATTAAAATAGCTGGTCAGCAGGTTCTTTCCCAAGAGAGAGGCCTACTTAAATAAAGATCAGAAATTTGCTCAATGAATATGTAAAATGATAACGAGGCAAGGACTGTGAAGCTAACTCTACACAGGCTAGCAAGGGTCGGGCCATCTAAACTCAGTGTCCTCCTTCTAAGTAACCCTGGAAGCACATGCCGTGCGAATGTGTCACTCTAAATAGACACAGACCCTGCCCCACTCTTCTCCAGTATCTCTTTCTCATGAAATACTACAAATGTTCAGTTTTAAAAAGAATTTCATTATATGGTTGTTAAAAACATGAACTCTAAATCAGACACATCTAGTGACGAAGAATCTCAATTCCTCAGGATTTTCGCAAAACTGCACAAATTTACATAACACAAAACAAGACACTATGAATCCGGGAAAAGAGCCTCACTTTTGGAGTAAGATACACATATTTGAATGTCCTCTCAAATACATATTACCTATGTGACCTTAATTAAGCAAATTATTTCTCTTTACCTCAATTCCTTCTCTGTTAAACGTGAGTGATAATAGTCTCCTAATAGTTACAGAGATTCACCAAGAGAATTCATCTAAGGCACTTAGAACAGTGCCTTCCACATAGTAAACACTCAATAAAAATTCACTCCTGCTACTGCCACTGCAGTCACTAGCACTACTCCTACTATTACTACTACACCACCAATGCTATTACTTCTAGTATTACCTCAGTTGCTCCTGCTGTTACTATTCTAGGCCTCATTTACCTCAAAATCATTTCCAGTGCTTCAGGAAACTCTCACTTCATTTTTTTTTAAAGACTTTATTTATTTGATAGAGAGAGTACGAGTAGGGGGAGGGGCAGAGGGAGAAGCAGGCTTCCTGCTGGGCAGGGAACCGGACATGGGGCTCTATCCCAGGACCCTGAGTTCATGACCTGAGCCCAAGGCGGGTGCTTAACTGACTGAGCCACCCAGGTGCCCCCACTTCATTCTTTATGAACTCATTGAGGACAGTGTGGCTCTACCGGCCCCAGATATTACCAAGTGACATATCTTAATCGTTGTTAAACTATTACACAATTCTTTTTTTCAAATATTTATTTATTTATTTTGGTGGGGGGGACGGGGGCAGAGGGAGAGAAAGAATCTCAAGCTGACTGCCCCCCGAGTGCAGAGACCCACGTGAAGCTGGATCTCGTGACCCTGAGATCATGACCTGAGTGGAAATCAAGGGTTGGACACTTCACTGAGGGAGCCACCCCTGTGCCCCATTACACAATTCCTGAAGCATGCTAATTATCCCTGTTCCTGGCTCCCTCCTGGCATTGGAGGAACCTGAGCAAGAGGACAGCCCAGGAGATCAGCTCTGCAGTCTTATCAAGTGGGGGGCAAGGGAGGCTCAGCTGAGTAGCAGGTGAAGTCATCCTCACTACAGCCCTTTCCAGACTTATCATCTGCCCAAACCCACTGCTCCTTTTCCTTTTCATCCAGATGTCCATCGGCTATCACAAGAACACAGGCGGCTTCTATCAGATAAATCCACTTGTGGGAGAATGACAGAAACGTGCCCTTTCCCCTCGCAAAATGGCCAAAGGAAGGGGGGAAAAAATGAAAAGAGGTCAAGTTTTCTTCAGCTAATGTCTAAAAAGGGAGAGAAGTTGCTGAAGAGAAAACCGCGATAGAGCAAGTACTACAACAAATGCTAAGAATGCAAAGACAGGAGGAGGGCTGAGAATGGAGGAGAATATACGAGCATGGATATGTATATACGCTCCAGCCAAGGAAATAAGGAGAAGAACGTTGATTTTATTCAGTATTAATAATGGGAGAGAGTTGTTTGACATGGCAACAACTACTTAATGCCCTGCAGAATCCCGAATGTACGCCATCCATCTCCTCTGACAAGGGGATTATTCCAATCTCTGTGCTGGAGTGAAGAAAAAGAACACAAAATGTTGTTTTCTATGAACTAGTTTTTTTTTTTTTAAACCTCCTTGATAAATCTTCTGCATTTTGGTTCTTTCTGTTCCAATTAAAATAGTTGCCTGAGTTCAATTCGTGGGTATAATAACTAGGATTTCTTTCAGGGCTCCATTCCTAATTAAAGGCAGCATTTACAGAGAAAGGGTTTTACATACTTATGTATTACCTTATTCAATCCAAGCAAATTGCTTCCCTATGTAAACTCCTGAGTAGTTTCATTTCTTCAAACATTGAAAGCCATTCTAATGTAGATTTTGCATTAATTTGGGGAAAGAAAATGCAGCATAGTCTAAGTGGAGTTACTATTTCTAAAATTAATTCTTGACTTTATAAATTGATATAAACACACATGTATGTATAAATGTGTATGTGTGTGTGTATTTCTATCTCCACAAACCAAGTAAAGTCTGAACGTTTTGATTATTCAGGAAATTTATGCAAACAATTTTCCTTTTAAATATTTTTCTTTCTGAGAAAAAGGGATAGAATTGGGGAGCAAATAGGATATATGATAACAGTACACACTTGAGTAGTTTGTACCAGGTTATTTATACACACTAATTTAATTCTAACACTATTATTTATTATTTTCACCATTGTACAGATAAGGAAGTTGCAGCACAGAAAGGCTAAGTAACTTGCTTAGAGTCACTAACTTACATGGGAAAATGTGGGATTCAAACCCAGGTAGCTGGGCTCCTCATTTTGCTTTCCTACGTCATCCTCCTTCACAGCACAGGGATGGTCTAATAGGTTGCTGGTAGAGACAGACAAATCAGGGCTCAGTTTCTAACATTGCCTCTTTCTGGCTGTTTAATGTGGAACCAACCCCTTGGCCTCTCTGCTTTGAGGTTTTTGTTTTTTTTTTATCTGATAAAATGGGGCAATCATGCCTGCAACTATGGGTCTAGGATGGAGGTCAAATTTAAGTTAACCTCTGTGAAAGAATCTTTTTTCCATTTCTTACTCAGTTTGGCTCTAGAGATTTAATTAAACTGCATTTATAATTAGCCCTCTCTCTTCCTCCTCGATGCAGTCTCAGGCTAGATGACGACTCATGGTGACCATGGGTGTAATGAACATTTTAATAGTCAGACTTGTTTCTGCATATCACGTGGGGCCCAGTCCACTCATGTGTCTTATTACAGTGAACCTGCCTGAGGCCTTCACAGCTAGAATTTCTCATGGAATTGGTTCAGAAAATAAGCATAGCCTTTAATGGATATAATTGTATTTGTTTTGTTTTCTTAAAACTATATATTGGCACTAGAGTTTTTAGGAGATTCTGTAGCTGTATCTACCCGGGAATTGACAGGATTCGATACCAGCCCAGACTGCTGTTCAGAGATGATCCCAAGGTGCCCTTTGATTCTGGAGGCGGGAAGAGAGTCATTCCACAATTGTTCCTGCAGGTCTGATTCTTGGCATTCCTCTCTCGTCTTCCCATTGCATGTTGCCTAGTAATAATGGATGGATGAGGCTTTTATAAAATGATTTTACCCTTTCTGATCTGCAAAGCTTACAGGGGAATCTAGAAACCAGCATTTCTGTCAATTACTCATATAAACCATCAATCTAGTAAGCAGATCGTACAATTCAGTCCATATATTCTGACAATGCTTGATAAAAATGTCATAAATGGGGTTTTGCTGATGAATTTAAGTAAAATAGATTTAAAGGAAGATATGGTGTGTCCCTCCAACCCTGACCAATGTCACAATAATAGAAAGCTTCAGAAATAACAGATATTTCTAAAATATGTTATTGGAGATGGGAACAATTAAATGTGGCTCTAAAAACACAAATGAGATAATTGAAATATATAGTTAAATAAATCATCTTCAGAAAGGCAAAGACAGAAATTTAAGCTTAATGTTTTTAGAGGCTAACTCTTCTAGAAGGAAAAAAAAGTCTCAAGTTAGAAAGTTTCTAAAGAACCATGGAAATTAGGTCAGATTATTTCCAAGACTCCTTCCCCCAATACCTACTCATGTCTCTGTGATCACAACTAGTAAGACCTTTCTTGGCATAAACTTGAGTATAACAATTATATTGTTAAGAGCGATTGTCCATTATATCTTACTAATTTGCATTTGAGATTCTTTTAAATACCCCCAAACAGGCAAATGGAATTATTTCACAGATGCCCCTCAACTTTAAAAACCTATTTCAACTCTGAAAAATAATTCTTTTCTTTCATTTATGACACATTAACACTCCTTGAGACTTATGTTCAGTGGATTTGTTCTTCACATATCAATCGACAATTAATGTTGTGAGCAATCTCATAGAGGCTCCCATATACAAACCATTGGTTCACTTTCCACATTATCACCGTTTGTGTTTGTGCAAAAAATATCCATGTAATCATTTGAATACTTTATTCTATTTGGTCCCTAAAAGTGATAACATGATAGGCCTCATAAATCTGGTACAATTAAGAGAAACATAGCAATCATTAGTTTATGCTAAGGGTATAGTTAGCTGGTCAACTATGCACATTTGTGACAGGAAAGAACAAAATAAAAATAAAAGCTCACTTATGAAATATTGAATATGTATCATCACAGACTCTCTCTAAAGGGTAAGGTGCAATTAAGCATTAGAAAACTTCCTTTAGCTCTCAGGCTATAGAATTCTCCTTTATATTTTATGAATCCATTGTTAGACTTTTACACATTGAGTTTTGAACTCATTTTTTTTTTCATAGAGGCATCATGGATGTTTATGGCTGGTATATAACCACTAGCCGCAGTGTTCTTCCTTATGTTTATGTTTCACTTCCCTTCAGCTGCTCAAGGCCCCTTTGCCCAGCTGTATATCCTAAGCCAGGCTTGCGTTGGGGTCCGTCTTCTCATAGCAGGATTTTGTGAGACTTTTTACTTAAAAATCAATTTCAGAATCTTATGTTGCTTGTATGAATTTTGGTTTTCTGATTAATTACTTCAGTGTTTGGTATTATACTTAATAGTGGTCCCCTGACTTCTTGTGCTGTCTTCCACCTGATAGCCCTCTGAACTATACCAGGGTCAGCAAACTTTTTCTGTGACAGTTCACGTTGCAAATACTTTCATTTTTATGGGCCACAGGGTCTCTACTGCAACCACGCAACTCAACTGCAATTGTAGCATAAAGGTAGCCAGAGGCAGGATGGAAGTGAATAGATGTGCTGTGCTCCAATAAAAAATGTATTTATAAAACAGGTGGCCAGTGGTGGGTAGATTTGGCCCATAGGCTGTAGTTTGCAGAACCCCATTAATAGTAATGCTTTTTAACTTTTACTCTCTTCTCCTTTGAAAGGTGTGAGAGACATATTCTGTCAAAGCCTAGCATCTCCTGAGCACCAGATATCCCAGCCTTTTATTCTTGCTTTTGCTGACCATAAAATTGCAATGTTTGATGCTAGGCATACAACAAATAGGAGAAATGTGCCTGGGAGTGAGCAAGGTAAAGTCCTTTAATAAGTGTAATGACAACAGTAACAATGGTGGCAGCAAGTGTTTCTTGTGCACTATGTACCCCACCATTTGCTAAATGGCTTCCATCAATTCTTTCATTTAACCTGCCCAACATTCTTCAGAAATAGATATTATTAAAGCCTCACTTTGTACACGAGGCATCTGAGGCTTTCTAAAAATTACAGTTAGAAAAGTAGTCAGAGGTGGGAATAGATTCCATGCCTCAGGGACCCCAGCCAGACTGCAATCCAGTTTTTCCTGGCCCCTCTTCATAATGTTTTGCCACAATGGTTCCATTTCAATTAACACCCACAATTCTAAAGAAGAAGATGCTTCAGATGTGGGTTTTCATTTGATTCTTATAGAAATCCATGTGTGGAGGGAGCTGGGTGGCGCAGTCAGTTGGGCAATGGACCCTTGGTTTTGGCTCAGGTCCTGATCTCAGAGTCCTGAGATGGAGCCCAGTGTTGGACTCCGTGCTGAGTGGGAAGCCCACTTGGACTTCCTCCCTTTCCCTCTGTCCCTCCCTGCTGCACTCTTGCTCTCTCTAAAATAAATAAATAAATCTTAAAAAAAAATCTACATGTGAACAACAGGAGAAAATTCATGGCTTTTCACTTGAGATGAGGAATGAGAATTTTGAAATGTTTAGTATCTCCTTTAAGGCCTAAGAGCCAGTAAGTATCAGAGCCAGAGGAGAACACTAGGTCTTTTGACTTTTAAATCAATGCTTTTCTCAACCATACCCTACTGGATGGTCACCAAACTCGAACTTTTGTTCTCAGCTTAAGTTTAAATCCCCCTTTCTTTGCTGTCACACCTAGGCATTGGAAAGAAGAGCATCATGCTAAGGAGAAGAGGTATTATTTAATTCTTGCTCCCTTGCATTCAATCTGGCTAGGCATTCTCATCTATGTCTACATACAGAGACTACAAGATAGCTCCTGAGTTTTATACAGGCAAAAATCTATGAGCTCTACAACCAAGGAGAGTGGGTCTTGAGTCACTGCCACAATTCTGTTTTGAAGCCAAATGACCAGCCCTCCATCTAAGCTTTGCTTCTGAGAATGGGAAGTTATTGGGTTCATCACTGAATATACTGAGGCATAGAGCAGGCTTGTGGCTTGAATTCTAAGTAAATTATGAGCTTTCAAAGAGCAATACTACTGTAGTCTGATTACATGGCTCTTTGAATGTAAAACTGGGATTTGTCTGAAAAAAAGAAGGCACAAGGCAATGCAGATTAAGCACTATTTAATACCTACTAGTTTTGGTTATCAGTTCTGCTAACTAGTACTAGATTCTCCCACGTAAATAAAAAACACAGAGACATGTTCCTTTATTATTAATATCATAATTGTTCTTTGGTATCTTCAAATTCATGTTTGATGGAACTTTTATACAGTCAAGGACATCTCCTTGCGGTCTGCATTTTTGTTTTCTCAGCACATAAAAGCCCAGCAGAAAATGGGTCTTAATCCCTGAGGAGCCTCCCTGGATGCCTTGGGGAGGACATCTAGGTTTCTCTTACTGTATGATAATGTTTACTCATTATACTTATTTTCATCATTGATTATTTTTTATAAAGTGAGGTGAAGTCCTCCAATAAAACTTATGCTAGTATAATCGACATGCTTTTAAGCTACTTTTTTATTCCCGTTTAAAATTCAGGTTTCTGAATAACAAAGCAGAAATTGTTTCAGGGAAGCAGTATTCAGCACATTTTAGTCTAAGGAGACACATAATTAATAAAATTTGCACACACCATTTTAAAAGGTGATCAGACCTTTTCTCTCTGGTGAGTGCCAGAGAGAACATATTTGACCAGTTCACAGACAAGTTATAGAGTTTGAATATTTTTTTTAAATATTGAAAATAATGTACATGACTTGTTTATTATTGTAAATGTAATCTCTAATACCTTCCAATTCACCAGGGTGGATTCACTTGAAGATGAATTTATATGCTATTTAAGTACCACTGATATTATCAAATGATGTCAGATTTAATTAGTAAAAAGCAGATTTTACAAACATTGACCTTGGTTTAGGGGAAATGAAAAAAAAAACAACCTGAAGATAAGGAGATAACAATTGATGGATGGAACATTATTCTATTTGAGAAAACGAAAAATGGTAAAGTATTTAGAAATTGAATTCATGACCTGCAAAACAAGATCAAATTAAAAACTGTCAGACTGCTGAAAAATCCCTAAATATGTGAAGGCAGAACATTCTAGTTCTGAAATGTAAATGAGGATAGTTAAAAATGTGAACTGAGAGCTGGTTTTCTTATTGTGAGAAAGAAGGAAAAAAGATTTAAGGGAGAGGAAAAGGAGGTAAATACATCTGGGTTCTGAATTGGTGGTAATATTGGAACAGAGATGAAGTGTTAGCAATGGCATAAACTAGGTTAATTGTATGTTCACAGGGAAAAGGATTCTCTACCTGTGTTATGTAAAAAGGATAGAAAGCCCTACCTAAGGAGTTTTAAGATGTTTTAACCTGTGATGATACAAAGTAAAACATAACCTACAAATGCATTGAACATTGTTTTGCATGTGCTAAACACTCAATCATAATTATTGAAGAAATGTAGGGTTATAAAAACAAATTTGAAAAATGACCAAGAATGATAAAAAATAGCAATAACTTATTTCCAATAACTGTGTGAGAACAAGTTAGATGATATTTTTTGATATTTGGGAGAAAAATAGAAAAATAGTACTGATTGTACTGTGGATTTTTATACTTAAAGGAAATCCTGAGCTGTAATGCACCTCTGTTCACTCTGATGATAACAAAGAAGGAAGATTATTAAAAATATTATAAAGAGGAGCACCTGGGTGGCTCAGTCATTAAGCATCTGCCTTTGGCTCAGGTCATGGTCCCAGGGTCCTGGGGTCCAGCCCCGCATCAGGCTCCCTGCTCCACGGGAAGCCTGCTTCTCCCTCTCCCACTCCCCCTGCTTGTGTTTCTTCTCTTGCTGTGTCTCTATCTGTCAAATAAATAAATAAAATCTTTAAATAAAAAATTATTATAAAGAAATCCTAAGAATATAAACCACAAGTAAGAGGACAAGTGATCTTAATCTACAAATACTAAGAGACATGAACATCGAATACATAGATTCTGAATTTTAAACGATGTGCAGAATTGTATTGAATATTGAGTTAACATGAGATAGTAACTATAACAGTGCACATGTTGATAAACATGTCATATTTTTAAACATCTGCCCTTTCATAATTTATCAAAGATAGGGTAGATAGTAATCTATTTGATGAATGAAGATAGTGAACCTTAGCAAACTGCATTCAGTCACTCATCTGACTAATGTTTATTGAACACTTACTATATGCCAGGTTTCTGCCAGATGCTAGAGCTATTAAAGTGAGCCTCAGCTCTCACAGGGCTTACAGTGCAGATGAAGCAGACAGTAATGAAATAATCACACAAAGGTCCATATAATTTCAAACTTAGAAGAGCAGATAAAGAAAAGTATTGCTAAGAAAAATTTTCTTTGAATAGAAAACTAATTCAAATTGCAGGGCTATAGAGGTCTCTCTGAGAGGGTAAAGGTAGTGCTTGCTAGTGTATAAAGGATGAGGTGTACCTTATAAGGTCAAGGAAGGATGCAGGTAGAATGGAAGGGAATATCTTTCCAGGCCGATGGAAAAGCAAGTGCATAGTCCCTGTGGTAGAACTGACAGTGGCATAATGGCTCTTAGAAAACTCCTGCTCATGGGGCTCCTGGGTGGCTCAGTCATTTAGGCACCTGACTCTTGGTTTCTGCTCAGGTCATGATCTTGGGGTTGTGGGATGGAGCCCTGCGTAGGGCTTCACACTCAGTGGGGAGACTGCTTGGCATTCTCTCCCTCTCCCTCTGAACTTCCCTGCTCGCTCTCTCTCCCTCATTCTTTCTCAAATAAATAAATAAATCTTAAAAATAAAAAAGAAAGAAAGCTTCTGCTTATATACCAAGTGCTTTCATCGGTTTCCCCAAGTTGTGCAGGCAAACATATATGATTCCCTATGTGTTCTCTCAAATCATATGGTCACAGTATTATAGCCCTTATTGACTACTGTAAAATTATTGTTTTACATATTAATTTTCTCCAACAAATCATAAATTCAACCTGATATGAAAAGCTTCCTCCCAGCTTTACTTCTCTTTGTTCATCTTGGCAGTGCATAACATAACTTGTAGCAAAGATTGGAAACTGAATAAATACTTAGAAATATCAGTTAATATACAAAAGAATCTGGGAGCCATATGAGGGGCCATCTTCACTTAAAATACAAAATTAGTAAATATCAAAAGGTACTTTTTTCTAACAAAATTTTAGGAAAGAACATTTAATAGAAATGTTTTTAAGCAAATTAAAAACACAGGTGTTTAGAGCATAAGTACATAATATGGTAAATTGTTCAAAGGAAATCACCAAAGCAAGTGGAATTTTGGCAATGATTGTTATGTACCACCTGAAAGGCAAAAACAAATCTGTCTGGAAATCTTGAGAAATATATTTAAATATAACTTTCAAAATCCAAGAACTTGGTTATTATTCCTCTTCAGGACTGAGAGTAATTCATAAATGTTGTAGTAGGGCCTACAAAACATTTTGATTTATCTTCTTTGTTAATAATTTACTGGGGAGTATGATGTGTCTTTCTTTCTCTCCTAGACATTGCTGTTTGGGTTTTCTTTTTCATGATAACAAGGTAATTTATACCCAAAGTGGTGGAGAAAAATGCCCCAGAAGACTGGAACACAGCTATCTTCTGTTTGTCCACTGAGGCTCTGTTGCATATTGATTTTAGAATGTTTGGAGCAGTATTCTTTTCTAACTACTGCTGTTTCTTTCATTTTTTTTTTTTTTAGTAAACAAGTCAATATTTCACAATTTAGATATTTCCTCCCAAATACTTAGCTTATGAAGTAGAAATAATGGAGTTCCAAGCTCCCAAAAGTATTCTGGGAATCTGATTAATAAGGACTACTTGAGTTACTTACTAGGAATTGAAGTTCTGATGTATTTAAATAAGATCTAATGGTCTCCAGGTAGTGCTGGTAAATCCATAACCTGTCTGGTATAACTTCCAATAAATGTTTGGCCTAGGAGGAAAATGACTTGTGATATGGGAGGCAAAAGGATGTGTGTATTCACATGTACATATTCCTGTGTACTGTAGATATATTTATGTCTGTGTTATATGTATATGTACTCTGAGAAAGTATATTCAATATTATGAGAAATTTTACAACATTTTTGAACATCTCTTATTTTCTCATTACAAATCACTAATAAATAAAATCTAAAAAAAATATTCTTGGCCAGTAGGGATCATGACTGAAATAATGTTGAAACCACTGGTCTTACCTATGATTTGCCATCACTAATCAAGAAATTAATAATGCAAGAAATAAACATCATAAACCATGCCTAAGCATCACTTTGTTCCTTTCTAGACCCATTTTTTCTTTTTTTGGTCAGCTAATTGTAATAAGTAAAGTGGAAATGAAAGTTAGACAAGAATTATATTTTGAGTGGCTTTGTTAGTACATTTGCAATAAAAATGTTTCAAATTCACATAAAGGTATCCCCTGCTTTTCTAAAGTTCATGTTATGCCACTTAGCTTTTATGAAAGACCTACATCAGTACCTGTGTTTCCCAAGTGAAATAAATCCAAAGAGGGATTTTTACTTTTACAAAAAAAAATAATAAAAAGCAAATATAGTGTTCAGCATTTGTTTTGCGGTGAGCCATTATAGAGGCAGCAGCACCCTGAGCAGCAAGAGAGGCCCCGCCAGGCTCCTTCCCCAGGAACTGTACTCAGCATCTCAGCATCAAGCTGCTGTAGCTTTGAACTGAGTCTGTGAGCATCTGTGCTTTATCTTGGTTATTTTGTGAATAGATTACCAAGATGTGTCTTAATATATCAAAAAGCCTAAGAGAGATTAGTTTGGGGGTTTAGGAACTCTCAAAAATGTTTCCATATAAATTAATGGTAATTGCTTCTTTACTTCATGCCATTTCAACTTAAAAAAAGTTTTCATAAGAACCCTCTACTTTCAGGTAATGGGGGAAACCTGTATATGAAATGATAGCACAGAATAAAAAATAAGCAAACAGGTGAAAACAAATACACACTCACAAACAATAAAAACAAATACGAATGGAATAACCTAGAGCGTCCCAGGATCAAACAAGGATTTTCAACAGCTAAAAAGCACTACTATTTCAAATGACAAAGTTCCAGGTCAAAGTAGCTTAGGAAAAAGTCAGGCTTCACAGATGGAAATAGTTGGGAAACGCAGAGGTGTGGCTGGAGTAGGGGAGCAGAATTTGCCACCCCACAGTATGCCTCTTTAAAGATTATTTGGGGCTGCTTATTTTTGAGAGCCTCTGAAAACAGAGTAGAATTTATCCTTTTAAAAGAGACATTTACATTTACAAGGGGAAACTCTTGTAAGGGAGCATCCTTCTCTGTACCAGAAAAGGAGAGTGATGGCATCTCTAGAAACTCTTATTAATGAAGAATGCAGACTTAAGTTTGCATACCCTTCTTAACTCTGCCTTTCTAGTAACCTCCCATTACTGACCTTCCTCCCAACTCCCAATATTTTTCTTTTGTCCTTAGTTGGAGATGATATTTAAGGATGGCTTGGGCCAGTCTGGAGAGTTACTCTGTTTTCCTGGGTATTTCCCATGTATACAGGAGGTATACATGTTATTAAACTTTTGTCGGTTCCTCTCCTGTTTATCTTTTTATTAGTGGGGGAGGGAAGAAGGGGCGTTCTCAACCAAGAACCCAGAAGGGTAGGGGAAAAATTATTTTTCCTCTCTACCCTAGAAATCCAGTATTGCCAACAATGCCTCTTATTCTCTTATTCTACCCCTCACCCAGGCTCCGCCTGCTTTTTTCTGGATGTCAAATTCAGTCTCATCTTTACAAAATATGGGAGCCAGCTGGGGAGTATGTTGGCTGCCAACACTAGAGATATGTACTACAGTGAACAAACAGATACATACTCCACAACTTATAGGAGACTGATGGATGCCCTTTTATTTGTAGCCCATATGCAAGTACATTTATTAGATAAATGTGATATTAAACATATTATTTTATAGCCTTTTAATCCTTAATTACCATTTCATGCCAGTACATAAATGTTAAGCCTATCTTTTTCTTAATGATTTCATAATATGAATTTATAATATGCTTAGATCTGCCATTTTATCAATTACACATGAACATACAGATTCACTTTTCATCACTATAAACACCTAAAATAGATATTCTTATATTTATTGTTGTGTACAAATATTCTTTTCCCTTCTTTATGTTTAATTTCCAGAAATTGAATTAATAGATAAAAAAAGTCTGCACGTTTAAAATGTTGAGCTATTGCTAGATGGTCCTGCTGAAAGGTTATATCAATTCATATCTCTAGGGACATTTCTCCACATTCTTAACAGTATTAAATTTTTAGATGATTACAAGTGAGTCTGTTTTAAATCCTACCTTTGGATTAAAAAAAATATTCTTTATGGCCTGCTATCCTAAAATGTTACAAATACTTAAAAAAGTAAAACAGTGTTTGGGGACCATAAAAAAAAAAAAGAGTTTTCCAACTGTGAATCCTACTGCTGTTGATTAAGAAAGTATCTGGGGAAGAGTTAAATAATACTTCTGGGGTGAGCAGCCTTAGTTTCTAAGTAGAAAATTCAGGAAAAAAGCCAAGTGTGTTTAATTTCCCATAATACATCACTTCAACCATCTGTGAGAAAGATAATGTTCTCTTAAAAGGAGAAACAACTACTGAGAAAGGGGGTTTGGGGAATAACTTGATACTTATTTTGTGTTCTTCAATTAGCTCTTTGTTAATGGGTTGCTAAGACACATAAAATAATTAATATCTGAGGGCTACCTGGGTGGCTCAGTGATTGGGCATCTGCCTTGGGCTGGGGTCATGATCCCAGGGTCCTGGGATGGAGCCCCGCATCGGGCTCCCTGCTCGGTGGAAAGCCTGCTTCTCCCTCTCCCACTCCCCCTGCTTGTATTCCTTCTCTAGCTGTCTCTCTCTCTGTTAAATAAATAAATAAAATCTTAAAAAAATTAATATCTGAAACACTAATGTTGAACAAAATAAAGATCTATGACCTAGAATGAAATGATATTCCCAGTTATAAATATGGTATAATTTTATTTGTGCACATGATAAAGTTAAAATATGACCTCCATCTCCTTCATGGATGGATGCATGGATATATAGACAGAGAGCTAAGAAAAATTGTATCAGTTGGTTTACCTAATAAAATATTATTATAACTTAGATGATAGGATAAAAAGAATGGCTTCTCCAATAGAATGATTTTAGGTAGGATGTCTTTTAAAATACTTATTATGGGGAGTTATTGCTCTTTTCCATTTCATTTCCCTATAGATGAATATTCTTTTAATTTTTTGACATTTTTTTCTCTCCAGGTTATATCTAAGAAATCTCTAGACTCTATTATATATGGCAAGTACTTAGGTTCCATTACCCACTTTATGGAAGTAGAGAAATTTCCAAAAAAAGCTGTGTCCATGGCAGAAAAAGTCAACTATACAAAGAACAATATCATAAATTACAGAATCAAATATCTCAGTGAATATGTGCTCCAATTGTACATTAAAATTCATCTCTGTAGTGGTGTTACAAACAACATTCTTGGAAAAATTCATAAGAAACTTCAAATTATGTGAAGTGTTTGGTTTGCAAGGACAGGTTTAAAAAAAAAATCCTGTGTAAAATTCCTAGAAACACAATTTATGTCCTAACATGCTTAAAGGCTAGGGTTGTCCCAGGCAACAGCAGCTTTTGTTCAGCATATCTGGCTTTGGGTGGATTCATGGACCATTTGCAATCAGTGTTGAAATGCAGGCTCCAGTGAAAACTGTGAGAAGCTGAGAAATGTTATATGCATAATTCATACTTCCCTCATCACTGGATGTATGCGTGTGAGAATTCAGGGTTACACTGCTACCCTAGTTCACTGAAAGTATAAATTTGAATATATTCAACATTCTTTTACTCATTTTTTAATCCTATATATTTTATTAAAAGGAAGATTTTCTGGAAAGGTATTCTCACTTTTACATTCACAACTTCCTACTATGACCCACACAGCCCTAAATTATCTGGTTTGTATTAATTGTCCCAATCTCATTACACAATCTTGACTCCCTTCTCCACTTTAAAGCTACACTGGTCTCTTGACAATTTCTAGAATATCCCAAGCTATTTCCTCACTCAAGACTTTGGGTACCACACTGTTTTTTTCTACCTGTAGTGGGCAGATTCTAAGATGGACTCCAGTGATCCCTAAATCCTGATATTCACATCCTTGTTTAGTTCTTTCTCCTGAGTATGGACTGGATCCAGTAATCAGTTTCCAATGAATAGAATACAGCAAAGTAATGGGATGCTACTTCAGTGATTAGGTATAAAAGAGTGAATGCTCTTTCTTACTTCCTGGAAGAGAAGCCAGCTGCAGTGTTGTGAGCTGCCCTATAGAGAGGGCCATGTGGCAGGGCCTGAAGGAGGTCTTTGACCAAAAGTCACCAAAGAACTGAAGTCTTCAGTCCAATAGCTGGTGACAAACTAATTCTGACTATATCCATGTGAGTGAGCTTACAAGCAAATCCTGCTCCAGTAGAGCTTTCAGAAACCACAGCACAGACCAGCAACATAAACACAAACTCCTAAGAGACGTTGAATCAGAGGAACCCAGCAAAGCTGTGCCTACATTAATAACCTGCAGAAACCATGAGTAATACATGTATACTGTTTTAAGCCAATAATTTTTGAAGTTATTTATTATGCAGCAGTGGATAACTAATGTGGCACCCAAGTTACTCTTTTCTTGGTCTTGCTTTCTCCTTTTCTTCACTTCCCAGCTTCTAAGTCACCTCTTCAAAGAGGCTTCCTTTTATCACTCCAGATGAAGTAGATTACCGCTTACTTTTATTCTCTATTTAAAAATTTGCTGGATTTCTTATTAGATTACAAAGTAGTATAGTTTTCTATGTTCACAGTAAAATTTAAAATTAAAGGGAGGTCCTATCCTTCTCTTCTTCATAGTGTCTATCATAGTGTCTCATACTTAGTAAGAGCTCAGGAAACACTTGCTGAATAAGTTATTAACAAATTCAAGAGTATATCTGATCCATAAGCGTTGTTTTTTTATTTTTTTATTTTTATTTTTAAATTTTATTTTATTTTATTATGTTATGTTAGTCACCATACAATACATCATTAGTTTTTTGATGTAGTGATCCATGATTCATTGTTACCATATAATTCAAAAACACATTGAGATGCCACCTTACACCAGTTAGAATGGCAAAAATTGACAAGGCAAGGAACAACAAATGTTGGAGAGGTTGTGGAGAAAGGGGAACCCTCTTACACTGTTGGTGGGAATGCAAGCTGGTACTGCCACTTTGGAAAACAGTGTGGAGGTGCCTCAAAAAATTAAAAATAGAGCTACCCTATGACCCAGCAATTGCACTACTGGGTATTACCCCAAAGACATAGATGTAGTGAAAGAAGGGCCACATGCACCCCAATGTTCATAGCAGCAATGTCTGCAGTAGCCAAACTATGGAAAGAGCCGAGATGCCCTTCAACAGATGAATGGATAAAGAAGATGTGGTCCATTTATACAATGGAATATTACTCAGCCATCAGAAAGGATGAATACCCAACTTTTACATCAACATGGATGGGACTGGAGTTCAGTTTTTTAAAAAAATGATTAAGTATCTTATGATTGTTATTATCAGTAGTATATTTAGGTTATGAAAATGGCTATGATAAACAATATAATAGATAAGTCATAGATATGTTATGGACTTCATTCAAACATCTACTTCAAATTTGTTTTTAAATGATTTTGTGCCTGTTTAAGATTTATGGGGGGCTGACTTTATCTAATAGATAGTGAAGTCATCTTAGATATATTCAAGAAATGATAAAAGGGAAAACAAGCTCCCAGTGTCTCTAAAATATCTCATGTCTTCTCCAATTTTAGGGTTCTCACTGGATAGTACTGATGATTAGAAATTAAGACACAGATGTCCATAAAAGTTCCTATTATCATTCAGTTTATCAAGTCACCAAATGTTAAATTTTGATATGTAAAGAAACATCAACAATATTGAAGTGAGTTAGAGTTACAGATTTGTGAATCTAAGAATTAAGTAGTGGTGTTAAATGAAAAACATTTAATCTAAAATTTTTGTAAAATATAACATTGCACATAGAGATTCTTTTATTCCATTTTATGGCAATACTCTCAGTTAATAATAAAATAATCTATCTATTTTATAACTTGTTTAATATTTTTTATATTTTATAACTTGTTTAAATTGGGTTGAAGAAAGGGTCAAATAACCACAACAAAATGTTGGTTGATAGACATTGGGGAGGGTATGTGCTATGATGAGCACTGTGAATTGTGTAAGATTGTTCAATCACAGACCTGTACCTCTGAAACAAATAATACATTATATGTTAGAAAAAAAAGATAGTAGGAAGGGAAAAGTGAAGGGGGGGAAATCGGAGGGGGAGATGAACCATGAGAGACTACGCACTCTGAGAAATAAACTGAGGGTTTTAGAGGGGAAGGTTTTAGAGGGGGATAGGTTAGCCCAGTGATGCGTATTAAGGAGGGCATGTACTGCATGGAGCACTGGGTATTGTATGTAAACAATGAATCATGGGACACTACATCAAAAACTAATGATGTAATGTATGGTGATTAACATAACATAATAAAATTAAAAAAATGTAAAAAAGAAAAAAACACCAAACAACAAAAATGTAGGACAAGAACCTTTTGAGAAATACACCAGAAATGCTGAAATAGGGTATAATTCTTAAATGTATTATATGGGAGATGAGGGATGACTTAAATGATAAAACCAACTATCTAGGATAGGGGGAGACATTTCTCTTAGCATGAAATTAAGTCTATGGCTGACTTGGGTTTTTATCCATGCTCTGACATTTACTCATTCTATGATTTCAACCAGTTACTAAACATCCTTGAGCAATATCTGTGAAATAAAGGAAATAGCAGAACTTTCCTCTGGGTTGATTTGAAGGTTAAGTGAATTTCTGCATATAATGGTCAGTACTTAACACAGGGCCCATCATAAAATAAAAGCTCAATACTATCAGCTATACAATTAATGGGAATTTTACCAACATTACCTTGTTATTATATTATCTACTACCACTCCCAAAATAGGAAAAAGGGAGAGAAAATTGTATCATATCTATATCGCAGTGGTAAATAAAACTGAGAACTATATCTCAGCATGTTGAGGACATGCCATTGATAGTTACCTGTGAACAACAATAAGGTAACACTTTTGGGATCCCCTCTGTGAAACATAAGCTATATAGAGACTTTTTTATAATTCATAACTTATAATAAAATGTACCAATCCAGCATTACTTGGTTGCACAGAGTAAATATTTATTGGAAATAGTAGAAAAAATAAGTAATTGTATTTATGATCATCATACTTAAATCTAATTTCTAAATACTATAGGAAACAAATAAACATGTCTAGAGACATGTCAAAAGAGCATTATGTTTTGTCCTTTAAGATAAAATTCATGATTTCCAAGGTAACCTTAAATTTTTAATTGTACATTACAATAGTGATGTGATTATGGATTTGTTATAGATCTGGCTATATAGATTTGATTTTCAATACTCATTTCTGCCAATGTTACTGTAAGTACCAACAACTTCTCTTTGGCCTCTTCTACATTTTTAAAGACACTTAAAGTTTCTTCTAATTATCTCCTAGAGCTTTTTATTATTATTATTATTTTTTATTATGTGTAGTGTATGGCCATCTTTTTTTTTAAGATTTTATTTATTTGACACAGACAGAGAGAGAGACAGCACAAGAAGGGAGGGCGGAAGAGGGAGAAGCAAGCTCCCCACTGATTAGGGAGCCAGATGCAGGGCTCAATGCAGGGCTCCATCCCAGGACCCTGGCATCATGATCTGAGCCGAAGGCAGACACTTGACTGACTGAGCCACCTAGGTGCCCCATTTCCTAGCACTGTCTTAAACAGAACAGCCCACTGTTGCTTTAAGTCCTATATCACTGTTTGATCACAGGCAACAGGATTTGAAATTATTACTGGTTTCTACAGAATAGTTGACAAATTTTTTAACAAGGTATTTGAGATTTTTTTGCTAACATCCCTCTCCCCCTTTTCAAACTTACCACTTTCCTCTGCCCCTCTTTTTTGTAGCCTTAATGGATTATTGGAAATAATCTGAGCATGCCTCGCATTTCCACAGCTGAATGCTTTTTCACAAATTGCCACATCTCAAATGTCACTACACCAAATTTCTTTGGTCTTCTATCTTCTTCAAGTCCCAGCTAAGTTATCATCTCCACAAAATCCCCACTCACTTTGTTCCTTGCATATCTTCCACTTCCAGAAAAAAATTAATGACTCTTTTTTGTGTGTGCATTTAATTTTTATCACCAGCAGAGCACTAAAGGCTGTCAGTTGGCATTTGATTCTTGTACTGTTTTTCCCAAGATATTGTGATTTCTCTGACAAAGATCTTCTATTTTATTACTCTATCTTACTTCAGGGCTAGCACATGGTTTGGAAACCAGTTAAGTGTACCTCCAACTTGATGTATTGAATTGAAACAAATTTCATTGTCATCTTCAAGCTTAGTTTGCAGGTATTTTTATTTAAGGCTAACACAGTGGATCATACATAGCAGGAAGCAAAAATATTAATGAAAAGATGAACGAGTAACTCTTATTCTAGTGGGAAATAAAGTAGAAAGAGATGAAGAGTTCCTTGCCTTGACCTCCACCATAGGTATGCATACGTGCATAGGTGCATCATTTTTGAGAACTAACAGTAATATGATTGCCACAGGAAATGTCTGACTCATGATTAATAGAGTTGTGATTGTGTTCCTTTCTGATTTTATAATCTTTCTTATTTGAAATAAGACATCAACATCAACATTCCAAACACATTTATAGCTATAAATTCATGAATGATGGGCTTTTATTGGCAAATCTGTGGAGAGCTAAGTTGATTCATTTGATTAGATGCAGCTACTATTTAAACAGCCACCAGATTCTTGTAAATTGTCTTAAAATTTGGAATTCTGTTTTACTTTATATTGTGTGTTAAAAAATAAATTTAATGCAAAGAATGTCAACAGAGTGTCATGAAAGTAGAAAATTAGGAAACAAATATCCTAGTTTAAGGCAAAAGTGTTTGGGATGAGAGACTCCAAGTTTAAATAATTGGTTTTCACTATAAACACAACTTTAAAGAGCAAGGAAGAATATACAGAGAAAGTGGGAGAGTGCCAGATGGACACAATCAGCAGTGATGATATTTGTTTACGAATGTATGCAGTTATATCTATATGCATGTGCATACATATGTATGTATATATGTATGTATGTGTATTATATATTTAATGGGATGTAACGGTGAAGAAACAAAACTTTTGATTGCATGATGGACTCTCAGATTCCACACACCTATATCCTTCTGAGCCAAGGGAAGGTGTTGGTAAAGGCAATAACTTTTCAAAAACTTAAGAACTGGTGTATCAGGAGTAAGAACTGTTTTGTTTGTTGTTGTTGTTGCTGTTTTTGACTCAAACAAGAATGATATTATTCTTCAGGAAGAATCAGCTGGATATAATCACCATAAGACAGAGCAAATATGCAAATATCAAGATTTGCTGAAGAATGTTTCAGAAAAGTAAGCTGTAGTTGCTGACTAGGAAGGCTTTTGCATATAACAAGTTCTTATTTTAAAATATCATTTTTGAAAATTCATGGATCTTAAATAGCTACATTGCCAAGGAAGAAAAATAGAAACCTAGCTATAAAGCAAACAAATAAATGATTAGAGTCTCATCTAATGCTCAGCAATAAAAAGTATTATTGGATTGAAAGAACAGGGACTCACTGAAGAAAAAGGAGTCAGAATGGAAAACTTACTCTCCCAGCATTTACCACACAAACACTCTCAGAAACAGGTAAACTAAGTGGTAATGAAAATATTTGAGATGGATAAGCTCAGCTTTGAACCTTTGCTGGTGTTTCAACTGGGGGTCTGGTCTCAGACTCTCCTTGCCCGTTTGTCACACGTATTATTAAAAACTTCCCCCTACCCTGTGACTACATACTAGTAACAATACTCAAGAAATAACTAACGTTCTTCCAATGATCAGCTCTAGGATTAGAATCCACAAAAGTTGTAACTACTGTTATTTTAGATTTTGTCCAGCTGATCTTGACACCATCTGCCAATTTCAGTAAAATATGGCTTTGATTTATCCTTTACAAATACATATACAATATTTCTTATTGATAAAGCAGAAAGAATAGAAATGCACAATCCATATATTTATAAATGGGACAACCTTACTCTAAGACTGTGACCTCCCTTGAATAAATCTCTTCCTTTCCATTGTTTCCAGGAAGAATTCAATTATAAGTATGAGGTATGATCCCCAAAAGAAATAGGTTCTTAACATAACACTTGAGAACATTTTTAAAGACTGTAGAGTTATACAAGAGAAGTTTTTTCTCATATACCCAATTAGCCCAGAAGAGACAAAGAACAAAGGAAGAATCATTTCTTTTCAAAAATACATGATACTGAGGTGATGCCTACCCCATTGTTCTCTCTCTCTCAGCTAGCTAGACACCAGTTTTTCCAATGAAAAAGAAACAGAGAAAAAATTCTGCTTACTGAAAAGAAAGATAATTTTTTCGAGTTCACATATACCTGTTGCTCTAAGTTACTGAATACAGTGAGGCACCCAACCTTTTCTTGTCCTGTTATCACTCAAGAAAGTATATGTTCAGGCTTCACAATGGCAATTATTAGTAATGATTTTAACTGAAGACCTTTTGTTATCATGGTTTAAATCTGATGTAGGATATACAAATGTCTACAGAAAAAAGAACAAAACAACTTCTAGAAGGTTTGGTTTCAAAACAGATACCCTGATTCTTTGTGTTTTTTTTTTGTTGTTGTTGTTTTGTTTTTATTTTTTTTAAAGATTTATTTATTTGACAGAGAGAGACACAGCGAGAGAGGAACACAAGAAGGGGGTGTAGAAGAGGGAGAAGCAGGCTTCCTGCAGAGCAGGGAACGTGATGCAGGGCTCGATCCCAGAACCCTGGGATCATGACCTGAGCCGAAGGCAGAGGCTTAACAACTGAGCCACCCAGGTGCCCCTACCCTGATTCTTTGTAATATCTGTAATTAAAGTCTCTGAAGAGAATACAACTTCAATTACTGTGAGTCCCAACCATCTATAGGATAAAATCACAATAAGTAAAACCTTCAGTAAAATAGGAGTACCGACTCTCAAAGAAAATAAATGACCAACAATTGGATGCTAAACTTGGCAGATGAATTTATCGAGACATTGTTATGTAAAGTAGAAATGGACACAAATGGGTATTCTGTCATCTATAAAATGTGAATTTAACTGCCGTTTAGATATTGTCTCATGACTTCAGGATCACATCACTGATACTTCTTTTTACATCTCTTATTCTCCACTTTTGAAGACCTCCTTTTTGAAGACACTTCCTATTTATCTACCTCCATATTGATAGGATTAGTGATAAACCAGGAACAGATTTTCTCTATGTCAGTGCTTCTGAAATTTTAATGTTCTTGGGAATCCCCTGAGTATTTTGTTAAAATGCAGATTCTGATTCAGCAGGTCTGTGCTGGAGATAATGATTCTACATTCCTAGCAAGTTCCCAGGTGATGCCAATGTTGCTTGTTGATGGACCACACTCTGAATAGCATGGCTCTGTGTGATTTGGAGTAGGAAAAATGCAGTGCTGTATAGGGCTGGGCAGATAATCACTAGCCTTGCCAGTTACTGTAATTAAGGTCTTAAACCATAGGAACTTCAGTTATTATGATTCACAAACCCCTGATAAGAAAGGAGTGATAGAAAACTGGACGATAAACTTTGCATTTCTAGTTTGATGAATGACAACAAAATGCATTTCTCCAAACATATATTTTATTATCTATATAATGGGAAAAAAAAAAAGTAACAGGTTTCTGAAACTCAATGGTCAGGGAGAACTGCCACTATTTTTTTTATTTGGTTTTTGCTTTCCTTAGAGTAGATAAATTGTCCACTACTTCCTATTGTTTTCATATATTTTATGAATTTATGATATAATATTATACTATCATGTGAAAATTATGTGAGATACTGTGTTGAAGGCACTTATTACAGCTCCTTGGGCACAATAAGGATTTAATAATGGACATTACTCATTTACTATTGATATTACTATCACTATCTCACTAACATCAAAATAGAGTATTGAAGACCACAGGGGAAATCCAGACTAGTGCGTTCATTATATAGGTGAGGAAACTGAAGCCCAACAATGGAAATGACTTGTCCAAGATTATATAACAAATCAGTAGCAGAGCTGAGGTAGGAAATTTATCTTTTTTAATGCAAGTAATTTATTTATTCATTCATTCATTCCTTCAAACATTTGAGGGTTAACTATATGTAGTTACTATTCTGTGAACACAAAATGAGAACACATGGCACCCTGCTTTCAAGGAACATTAAGAAACTTTCCCACTAGACTGCCATTTAAAAAAATATTGCTTTAATAAAGGAATAGTTGCTATAATGAAGGAGTATCAGAGATATAAATGGAAGCTTTCATAAAAAATTTTTTAAAAATCCAGAGTTTGCTAAGTAAGTATGAGAAAGGAAGATATGTTAAGCCAAAGGACCAACATTAGCAAAAGCAAAAGACAGGCTGCAACAGTGGCAGGAGCTTGGTATATATGTGGTACTCGACTATGAAGGATCTTGTAAGGTACAAAAATGGATGAGATTGCATTGTGAAGCAGAAGGATTGAGTTCACCATTAGGAGACCCAGTTCTCTGGTAAATACTGTCATCTATGATGTTTTGCAATTTGAGAGTTAGTTGTCAACATTTAAGATTTGGGAATTTTCACATGAATATTCAACTTTTCAACTTCCCTTTTAAATTCAGAAGAACTTATCATTCTAGGTATCCTCCTCCATGTAGCAAAGCTTAATTAGAACTAGGTGATGGGTGTCTGTTTTAAATGGTTTATCTGTTTCTCAGACTCAAATTCTTATTGATATATACATGAATCCTTTAGGCCTTTGAAATCTATAACCAAGGCAGCTCATATATTATATATCTTTTCTCCTTTTAACTTTGAACAGTACTGATCTGCTTAGAACCTGAAATTCTTGGCCAGTGGATGATATACCAAAGTGACAGATTTTCTAAATACTTCTTATTTTGGGAAAGTCAGTCATTGATACCAACAAGGTGCATTTTGATGTGAGCACTTCGGTTGATTATTGGCTACTACTTAAAAGGGCAAAGCCACAAGTTTTATCTCCTTGGATACAAGTCAGCTTACTCGATCCATGGCTATCATTATCATTAAACTATCATTTAATATTAAAAAAAGAATAAATTTGAAAATGAAATATTTAGGCAAATCAATTGCTATTATCTATATTAATATTCAAATTTCTACATAAATAGTAAGAAAATAAACAGAAAACATATAGGTAACTCCTGAATAAAACTCATACTTAAGAATGGGTATAGAAAGAGACTCCAAATGGTCACAGATATGACAAAGATAGCTTTGTTAAAAGATGGTTCCATACACTAAGTGCTGAAACATATTTGCAGAAAGGAAAAAAAAAGTCTTTCAAATATTTATATAACTTTATCCATAATCTTGAATACAATTCCCCAAAGTAGTTCATTTTATAAAATCATCAAATTCCACTAAGATATTTGAAACCAGAAGGGAAATTTTGCTGGCGTTATTTATTTGAATGTATAAAATGCATTTATTTATTCATTTGGTATTTTAGAAGAGATGTAACTGTTAGTTCGGTTTCTGAAGGAATAATACATGTTTATTCAACTCAGGTTTTGGAGAAAAAATAATATGAAAATAGTATTAATGGGACTGTTTCTAGTATTTGTTGGCATAGAATAAATGAGGATATTTATGCATTTAGGCAGCAAAGTAACAGGTTTCTGAAACTCAATGGTCAGGGAGAACTGCCACTATTTTTTTTATTTGGTTTTTGCTTTCCTTAGAGTAGATAAATTGTCTACTACTTCCTATTGTTTTCATATATTTTATTTTATTTTAAAGATTTTATTTATTTATTTGAGAGAGAGAGAGGGAGTGAGGGAGAAGCAGACTCTGAAGAGCCTGACACGGAGCTCCATCCCAGGACCCTGAGATCATTACCTGAGCCGAAGGCAAATGCTTAACCGACTGAGCCACCCAGGTGCCCCTATTTTCATATATTTTAAAGGACTTATCCGTTTTGGTGGTAGTTTTTGGTTGACTCTTTGGGATGCTATTGTCATGGTAAAGAGTAATGACCTTAAAAGACAGCATATGGGTGTTTAATAGTACATAGACCTAGGCATTTATTTACTTATATATTTTATAGCTTTATTGAGGCATAAATTATATAGCATAAAATTATGCATTTTAACTGTACAATTCAAAGATGTTTGGCAAGCTTAGGAGTCTTGCAACTATCACCATGATCTAATTTTAGAACATTTTCATCACTCCAATTAGATTCTTGAGCTTCTTCATAATTAATCCCCATGCTCATGCCCAGCTCAGGCAACCACTAATCTACTTTATGTATCACATAATTGCCTTTTCTTAAGATTTCATATATATATATGGATTCATAGTATATGTGATGTTTTATATCTTCTTTTACTCAGAATAATGTTTTTGACTAATGATGTAATACATGGTGACATACATAATATGTATTTATGGTAACATAACATAATAAAATAAAAAATAAATGTTGAAAAAAATGAATAATGTTTTTGAGGCTCATTCATTTCGTATCATGTATTAATATTTTATTCTTTTTTACCATATAGATATATATATTTGTTTACTTACTCACCAGTCTAAGCATCTATCTTTTTTCATTTCATTCACAATATCTAAGGGATTATTTTGTTGGTTCCATTTAAAATGCTTCATATCTTAATGACAATCTTAATATTTCTGTGTTCTTGGAGAGGAATGTAAAACAGATATCTGGATCCCATTTTAACTCTAAGTTGGCCAGACCCTGATGATTTTGCATTAATAAATTAATTATCTAATGAAAGTAGTTACTAATTAACAAAATATAGTATAATTTAATTGTGACCCCAGATTTTATTGATGTGAAAATTTTTCCTGGACATAAATAATGATTTTTCTAGACACTGTCACACAGCATGAGCCATGGGGAAGAGGTTTGGGGAAAGATTTACAAATGGAAAAATCCATTAATAAAAAGAGCATGCTTAAAGATATTCCATTTTTCTAGCAGAGGTCAGAGGAACTGTTTTGTTCAGCAAAGCTTTAATGCTTCATGAACACACAAAAAAGCTAATCCCAAGCTAGTTAAAAATGCCAAGTTCATGCAATGGCAAAAGAAATGTTATACCGCTTATGGATTTGTGGAGAGAAAAAAAAAGACAGAAAATATTTCAAAATATCTTGTTCTATATGCTAACAGGCTTTGGAAGAAGTTTCGTTCTGTTTATAATCAAAATGCTGATAATTGGCTGACATATACTCAGAATGTGTAAACAGAGAATAGAGAAGCAAAAGAAGGTGTAGAAGATTAAGCAGAGTATTGTATAATTTATGAATCCCTGGAAAATGATAGAGTATAACAGAAAACAACTGAGACTCATTATCTGTGCTCTACATAGAAAAGAGAAACTACCTGAGTAGCACCCAGATATATTTGTCTTGTAAGCCCTATATACTTAATTTGCAATTAGTTTTTTGTAATCATATATTTTATGATTTTAAAATTGCAAAAATATTTTCTATAATTTCTTCTCTTTTTACATTTATTTGAAAGCAAAGGAAAGCCTGGTAAAAAGAAACAAACACAAAAATCTTGATTCTTCCTTGACATGTCATTCGATGAGGTATCACGTCAATGGTTTTATTGTCTCTGGACCAAGTCTAAGTTCTTAACATTTGTAAGCAGTAAAACATTTGTTTCATTAAACAAAGTCCTTAGAATACAAAATATCTCTATACAATAGGTCGAGGGCAGTACTTTCATTGTTTCACTCTATTGAATTGCTAGAGAGAGAAATGGTGTCTCATGGACAGAAAATAAAGCATCATTGCTGAAATATTTTATTTCTTTTAGCAGTTACTTTGCTTTGGGATCAAGAGTTTTGACATTTTATTTCTGAAGATATATAAAGCATTCTCTTGCATTTGGGAAAAATATGTAATTTTATTATCTAGAAAGCTTCTACTTAATTTTGGATCTATTTTTATTCCAGAATTCTTAACATGGTTAAGAATGGTTAATGGTTGTTAGATTTTGTTGAACCACTCTAGAGTTTCTTGGTATGAAAATGTCTTAGTAGATATCTCAAAATTGTCCCTCAAGATCTGAGAAATGAGTGCCTGGCAGTGACAGTCTATATATTACTTCTAAATGGTATACCTTCTCAGATGCTTTGGAATTAATTAATTTACCCTTTCATTCTACAAATATGTATTGAACTTTTATTATGTTCCAGGAGTACAACCAACAATACATTATAGGTAGATAAAATATATAGAATGTTAAAGAGTGACTCATGATAAGAGAAAGAAATACATTAGCAAAAAGAATATAAAATGCGGGGAAAGGTGAAATATAAGATTAGGAGGCCTTTAGAGGCCTTTAGAAGGTGAGGGAGTTTGCCCTGGGAGTATCTGCTGGGAATGCATTAAATCAAAGGAACCATGCAAAGACTCTGAAATATGTTTATAAGTTCAAAGTATATCCACAATCCAACCACAGCTCACCACCCACTTTTCTACCACACTGGTTCAGCCACCAACCTCACTCTCCTGACTTACAGCAAAGCCCCCAATGTGGTCTCCTTACTTACTCAATGGTGATCCCTTTGCTTGCAAAGGGAAGGGGTAGAAGTAGAGAGACCAGACAGGATTTGGGAACATAGGGGAAGCCACTTGATAGGATGAAAAGGAACAGGTGGAGATGGAAGAAGAAATTCAGCTTTGGATAAAGCTCAGATAACTGTCTGAGATGCCCATCAGACATCTAGGTAGAGATACAAGTTAGCATTTGGATATATGTGTCTGGAGTTCAGTGCTCAAGTCTTAGCAAGAAATATGATATTGGAAATTCTCAGTTTATAGGTGGTATTTGAAGCCATGAGAGTGGATGGATTATCTTTGCCATGAGTATAGGTAGAAAAGAAGAAAGGTCCAGGGACTGAGCTCTCCAAAATGTGGAAGTCAGTCAGATGAAAAGAAACCGACAATGAAACTGACAAGGAGCTATGAGAAGTGCTAAGAGAAAAACCAGGCAAATGTGGTGCAATGGAATCCATAAGGAGACAACCTTGTAGGTTTGGTTTCTAGTTCTTATTTAACCTTCCTTTGTCCCACATTCCTCAATGGGGCTAAGCCCAGGGACCAGCACCACCTTGCTCTGGGTTGCCCAACTCAACAGTATGAGTACTGTTCTTGAACTCTTCTTAATTGCCTACTTTCTATCAATTACCATGTCCCTTCTGTTTGACTACTTAAGTGTTTCTCAAATCTGTTACTTTTCTTCATTTTCTTGCCATTTTCCTAGTTCAGGCCACAATCATCTAGGTCCATGATAATGAAAGAATCTCCCAGTTGTACCAGTGCCTGTATCTCTATAGCCTTTCATCCCTTAGATCCACCCTCCATATGATAATCACAGAAATCTCTTTTTTTTTTCTAGTTTCAAGTTTCTATTTAAATTCCAGTTAGTTAATATACAGTGTAATAGTCCTTTCAGGAGTAGAATTTACTTATTCATCACTTACATACAACAACCAGTACTTATCACAACAAGTGCCCTCCTTAATACCCATCACCCATTTAACCCACGCCCCCCACCTCCCCTCCAGCATCTCTCAGTTTCTTCTTTGTAGTTAAGTTAGTTAAGAGTCTGTTTTATGGGGTGCCTGGGTGGCTCAGTTGGTTAAGCCACTGCCTTCGGCTCAGGTCATGATCCTGGAGTCCTGGGATCGAGTCCCGCATCGGGCTCCCTGCTCAGCAGGGAGTCTGCTTCTCCCTCTGACCCTCTTCCCTCTCGTGCTCTCTATCTCTCATTCTCTCTCTCTCAAATAAATAAATAAAATCTTTAAAAAAAATTTAAAAAAAGAGTCTGTTTTATGGTTTGCCTTTCCCTTTCTTTCACCCCTATGTTCTTCTGTTTTGTTTCTTAAATTATACATATGACTGAAATCACATGATATTTTTCTTTCTCTCACTGACTTATTTTGCTTAGCATTAATATTCTCTAGCTCCATCCATGTCATTGCAAATGGTCATATTTTATTCCTCTTTATGGCTGAGTAATATTTCATACCATTTCTTCTTTATCTCTTCATCAGTTGATGGACATTATAGCTTGGCTATAATAATTTGGAATTATTGACAATTTGGCTATTGTTAATAATGTTGCTATAAACATCAGGGTGCATGTATCCCTTCAAATTAGTATTTTTGTATCCTTTGGGTAAATAGCTAGCAGTGCAATTGCTGGATCATAGGATAGTTCTATTTTTAACCTTTTGAGGAATTTCCATACTGTTTTCCAGAGTGGCTGCATAGTTTGCATTCCCACCAACAGTGTAAGAGGGTTCCCCTTTCTTTGCATCCTTGCCAACATCTGTTGTTTCCTGTGTTGTTAATTTTAGCCATTCTGACAGATGTGAGGTGATATCTCATTATAGTTTTGATTTGTATTTCCCTGATGATGAGTGATGTTGAGCATCTTTTCATGTGTCAGTCATAATAATCTTTTAAAAATGTAATGCAATAAATGAGAAGTCAATCACTTTCCATTGCCTTCAAGATCAAGTCTTAACTCAAGGTCTTTCACAACCTATACTCTCCAGCCTCATGTCTCTCTTTACTGACCTCATACACTCCAGCCATTTAATCCAGCTTTTGATTCCTTCAAAGCATCAGCTCTATTCTCGAGAATGTATGCAAATTTTTTCCATGTATGGAACTCCCCTCTTCCCATCTTTTTATTTGGCTTATTTCTACTCATATTTTAGGTCTCAGTTTAAATATTATTTTCCTCAGAAATCCATTACTGGCATTCTTCATTTGAGTTTTTGGCTCTCTGCTAAACTTCTTTCTTTAGCAATGACAATTCTGATCCTTTTCTTTCCTCTTTCTTTCTTTTCTTTCTTTCTTTCTTTCTTTCTTTCTTTCTTTCTTTCTTTCTTTCTTTCTTTCTTTCTTTCTTTCTT
>NW_027397065.1:37230580-37289051 GCF_003265705.2 Callorhinus ursinus
CTTTCTTTCTTTCTTTCTTTCTTTCTTTCTTTCTTTCTTTCTTTCTTCTTTCTTCTTTATTTTTTTATGGAGGCAAAACTGACATATAAAATTGTAAGATTTTACAATATATATCATGGTTATTTGTTATATGTATATATTGTAAAACGGTTACCCCATCTAGCTAATTAACACATCTATCACCCCACATATTTATCTTTTTTTCCCCATAAGCACACTTAAGTTCTACTCTCTAAGCAAATTTCAATATGAAATACAGATCAACTATGGTCACCATGTTTTACATTAATTAGATCCTCAGACCATATTTATTTTATAGCTGAAAATTTGTACTCTTTACCAGACTCTCCCTATTCCTCCACACGCATCCCCTGACAAGCACTTTTTTACTCTGTTTCTATGGGTTTGACTAGTTTTTTTGTTGTTAATTCCACAAGTGATTCCAGGGAGTATTTGTCTTCTTCTGTCTGGCTTATTTCACATAGCATAATGCCCTCAAGGTCCATACACATTTTTGATAAATGGCAGAATTTCATTCTTTCTTATGGATGAATAGTATTCCATTGTGTGTTTGTATGTATACATACATAATACATATAACCCAATATATACATATAGTAATCCTTATTCATTCATTTGTTGATGGTCACTTAGGCTTTCATATCTTGGTGAAAAATCTGCAATGATCATGTAGTATAGGTATCTATTCCAGATGCTGTTTTCATTCCCTTTGGATATATATCCAGGAAAGGGATTTCTGGATCAGATGATATTTCTATTTTTAATTTTTTGAGGAATCAGCACATTGTTTTTCATAGTGGATGCCCCAATTTACATTCCCATCAAAAGTGCACAAGGGTTCCCTTTTCTCCACATCCTCATGTTATCTCTTGTGTTTTTGATCATAGCCATTCTAACATGTGGGAGGGAATATCTGATTTTGGTTTTGATTTGCATTTTCCTAGTGATTAGTGGTTAAAAAGTGGTTCAAAAGGTTGAGCACCTTTTTCATGCTCCTGTTGGCCAATTGTATGTCTTCTTTGGAAAAATGTCTGCTCAGTTCCTCTATCCATTTTTTAATAGGATTGCTTATTTATTCTGCTTTTGAATTGTATAAATTCTTTATATCACCATTTATTTATTAAGTGATGTGTATCTCCATTTTACTGACCATTAACATTGTCTTGCTTGCTCACTGTGTTTGCTCTAATTCCCAGAATAATTTCAGAAGCATTTCAGGTATACAGAAATTAATTGTTAAATAAATGAATAGACAAAATTTTATCTGTTCTTGCCCTCACCCGAATAATAAGAATTTCTATCCCCTTGCAACATCCCCTTCCCTTTATTCCCACTCAGGCACTTCTGGGGGTCTTAAGAGGGTATTTATCATGTACAAACAAAAAAGTCTATTTCCACTAGGCATTTTCAGCATTTTGTCAGACACCAAATGGATACTCTCCCTTCCCTCTCCCACCACAGGCATCTGTCATCTCATGCTAGCATCTCATCTCCACCAGTGCTCTGCTGAGATTTTTCCATAATCAAGCAATGACAGAGGTGTTCTAGAGCTATTGTGGTGCCAGAAAGCTCTATGTCCCCAGCTGAAGGGAGTGAAAGGCTCATTTCTTCCCATTCTGGGTCAACACCTAACAACACCTAAGTGAAATTATATTGTCTTGTGTTTCTTGAACATCACTGTATAAACAGTTCTTTCTATTTCTACATAAAACCTCTCTTTTAAGCCAAGATGTCCACTGACAGATGAATGGATAAAGAAGATATGGTATATATACACAATGGAATATTATGCAGCCCCCCTCAAAAGGAATGAGATTTTGCCATTTTGCAACGATGTGGATGGAACTGAAGGGTATTATGCTGAGCGAAATAAGTCAATCAGAGAAAGACATGTATCTTATGACCTCACTGATATGAGGAATTCTTAATCTCAGGAAACAAACTGAGGGTTGCTGGAGTGGTGGGGGGTGGGAGGGATGGGGTGGCTGGGTGATAGACATTGGGGAGGGTATGTGCTATGGAGAGCTCTGTGAATTGTGCAAGACTGTTGAATCACAGATCTGTACCTCTGAAACAAATAATGCAATATATGTTAAGCAAAAAAAAAAGAAGACTATAGCAGGAGGGGAAGAATGAAGGGGGGAATTGGAGGGGGAGATGAACCATGAGAGACGATGGACTCTGAAAAACAAACTGAGGGTTCTAGAGGGGAGGGGGGTGGGGGGATGGGTTAGCCTGGTGATGGGTATTAAAGAGGGCACGTTCTGCGTGGAGCACTGGGTGTTATGCACAAACAATGAATCATGGGACACATCAAAAACTATGATGTAATGTATGGTGATTAACATAACAATAAACAATTAAAAAAAACCCTCTCTTTTAAAGGGGTTCAAATTAAATCTTAGGGCCCAAGCTGGGGAACAAACTTCACACCACTCTTTTTATTTTCCTTTCTTTTTTCATCTAAGACTCTAGGCTCCTTGAAGTAAAAACCTCTGCTCATAAGCTCCTTGTCCTATGCCCTCCCAATCCCCACCATATGCAATGGTCAGATCATATACTCTGAGGTCTAGGTGACTGCTGACTACTCTAAAATTAAGATCAGGCTTAACCAGAAAATTATTTTGACTACTCCTTCACTATAAATCCCCAGAACTGTGTAATTAGATTAAATGGGATATTATGGATACAATGTTTAGCTTGGGGTTAAGCACAGAATAAGCATTGAATAATTGTTAATTTTTTATTATTAAAGCATGTTTTAGATGCAAAATGTTCAAATAATAAGAATATTGATCATACTCCTGTTGCCCAGGAAGGCTTCTACTAATACTCAACTCCACCCAGACCAGGTTCTTGAAATATATCTCACAATGAGTCATATTTAACATTAATTTGTCATCACTCCATTTTTGTCTATGAGACCACATTCTGCCTAGTTCCCCAAACTTGGGACCATGCACTGATCTTTGTACTTGTTTTCTTCTTTATTATAAGTCTGTACCAAGTCTTATTAAAAACTCTATCAGAAAATATTTCTTGGGATGCCTGGGTGGCTCAGTTGTTTAAGCGTCTGCCTTCAGCTCAGGTCATGATCCCAGGGTCCTGGGATTGAGTCCCACATCTAGCTCCTTGCTCAGCAGGGAACCTGCCTCTCCCTCTGCCTGCTGCTCCCCCTGTTTGTGCTCCCTCTCTCTCTCTCTGACAAATAAATTTAAAAAAAATTTTTCAAAAAGAAAATATTTCCTTAGCTTTTTAATTTTCACTTATTCTTGTCTTACATGTGAAATGATATGAAATTACAGATTTTTACCACTCCAGATTGATCTCCCTTTTTCTAATGACAAATTGTGGAGAAGAATACTAGTAGTCTAATTAGTGCTAAGGTTCTTCTTATCATATTTGCTATACAGCATGATTTTTAAAAACGTTTTGGCCTGAGTTGTTCTCATCTATTTCTTTGAAAGTTTGGTTTTTCATTTCCTTTAATAGAATTTTCTTGAATATTTTCTTGATCACCTTTAGCTCATTATAAACTTTACCTCTCTAGATTATTTTCTTTTCCAAAATACCATGTAGTCTATTATTTTGTTATATGTTACCTATTAATGTTTTTCCCCCATGGATTGACTTGACTTTTAAACCTTATTGTGATTCACACAAAGAAATGGCCGTTTTACTTATGTGGGCCCCACCACAAGCTCTAGCAGAGTGTTAAGGACACTGTATAATTAATATCTTGTATTAATATATTGAGGAACAGGAAAAATTCTAATGATCTGTTAAACATTTTCATCTTTATTAAGCAAAGTGATATGCTATTAAGAAACTACAGACCCTCTTTACTACATGGTTGACTTCTAAGACTTATATGTGATTTCTTTTCTTAAAGTACTTTATATGCAAGTCAGGAAAAATAATTTCCAAATTTCTCCATGAGTAAATGTAATTTTCAGAGAGCTGGCTTTGGTCATTATCATCATATTTCCTATTAGATCCAATTTCTGATCACCTTTAAATACATTTTGTTTTAGTTGTCACGCTGGAAATTTCCTAATTAATCTGATTTTCTTTAGTGCAAATTTTGACTACTATAACAGTCATAATAAACACTCAGAGAATATATAAATTCAGGCCTAATGAATAAGTTGTGACTTAATACATCTTTTTTTAATTAATTTATTTTTATTATGTTATGTTAATCACCATACATTACATCATTAGTTTTTTTTACATTTAAAAAATTTTTATTGTGTTATGTTAATCGCCATACATTACATCATTAGTTTTTGATGTAGTGTTCCATGATTCATTATTTGCATATAACACCCAGTGCTCCATGCAGTACGTGCCCTCTTTAATACCCATCACCAGGCTAACCCATCCCTCCATCCCCCTCCCCTCTAGAACCCTCAGTTTGTTTCTCAGAGTCCATAGTCTCTCATGGTTCGTCCCCCCCTCTGATTCCCCCCCTTCGCTCTTCCCCTCCTGCTATCTTCTTCTTCTTCTTCTTTTTTTTTAACATATAATGTATTATTTGTTTCAGAGGTACAGGTCTGTGATTCATCAGTCTTACACAATTCACAGCGCTCACCATAGCACATACCCTCCCCAATGTCTATCACCCATCTTCTAAATGTGATTTTGTCTTATTCCAAATCTCTGAGACTATTTTTAATCTGGATGTAAAAGGTAAAATAAAGGCAAGTTCCTGATTTGTTCTACATATTTTGGAGTTGGCAGAATGGCCCTCCAGCAAGGAGCCACCAGGGCCTGTCAATCTTACAGTGCGTCTCAAGAGCCTATTGAAGTACTGGCTTACTGCTTGGTACATAATATTTATTACCACAGAGAGTCTTCTAACTGCACTTCAACTTTAATAATGTTTAGTCTCAACTGCAGGCCAGTTTACTGATATCATAGTTTGAGCATTTGAATATTTCCACTTGATTGGCTATATAAGAAATATTACTGTAATAGTCAATTTCCAGATAAACCTTGGGTTTTTCCCCAACCTAGGCAATAATTAAAAGGCATTTGTTTCTCATTCATTTATTGCACAGTCTTTATTCTATTTATTGACAATGGCAAATTGCTTTTGGTTGTTGTTTTGAACCTATACTAATTGTCTCAGCTGTGTGTTTATTATTAAGTATGTGTATTTGTATGTGTGTATACATGCACATACATATGTTCATTTTTTTTTCTTAACGTTGGATTTGAAGTTCTCGGTTCATCCCTTATCTCAGGATAGGGACCAGAGACAAACATCCTCATTACATGAAGCTCTTATAAGTATTACACTACTGACCAGAGGTTATAACTGGCCTCTGTCTCTAGAATTCCTTGAAGAAATATTGCTTTGAGAATACTGTTCATAGGGGTTCTAAGTGTTTAGAATGCCTTCCTCATTGACTAAGTCAGTGACACAAAAAATTTGACCAGACTTCAATAAGTTACACTGATTACAAAAGGCATTTCGACTGAAATCCTAATGCTACTACCAGTCATGAAAGCCACTACGCCCACTGCCAGAATTTTCTGCTAGCTTAGCTGTTGGGTTTTGCTATTTTTATGGTCCTTCTCTTAATCCCAAGCCTAACAGGCACAATGTGTCTTGGAGTAAAGAAAATGCAGCAGATATGCCTTGGAATATGTGTGCTAACATGAAATGTGAAGGCTAGTAGGCACTTAAATGATTCTAAGTATGTTTATTTTTATTTAATGGAGCCTAGGAGCATTCTTACAAATTTAGAATCCACTCTTCAAATGGGTGTATTTACGGAAAATAAGTGGTGACTTTTGCCATATCTGTCCCCATGATAGTGTGATGTGATATACCGTGTGTCCAGGATGTCCTAGGCAAGAAACCAGTGTCTGCTTCCTTAGTGTGCTTTTTTTCTGCAATGCTGTACAGAGAGAGATTCCTCTTTCAATCCCTTTCCTTTTATTTGCCCAGACTGTTCCAATTCCTTCCTCCTCTCGATCTCTTTACGTCCCTACTTACACGTCTCACTCTTGACCCCAATTTGGTTGCTACTCTGTGGTTTTCAGGCTCAGATAAGGTAGGATGAGAAATGGATGCTAGAATAAATGACTCCCAAAGGATGAATGCTACTCCATTATTCACCCTTGTAATTGTTTTTCATACCTTTCTAGTGGTAGAATTTTTTTTTTCAAACTTTATCCCCTTATACCATGTGGCCATTTTCTCATGTCATCAGCTCAGTATTTTACATTACCTCTTAAACTAATAGAACTGCCTCAGGAAGGCCACCTTCTACCCCACCAAGTGAGGGGAAAACTAAGAGACAATTCTTGGTCTTTGAGCTTCATCCTAGGCCTTAGAAGACTGGAATGAAGTGCAAAGCATGAGCAATACATTCAAGACACTACCTGACACAAAAAAGTAACCTATATTTCTCAAAGGTAGGAGGAAAAGGAAAGAAGCAGAGGATGGTAAGAGTAAATGGATATGGGTCCCTGAGAAAGGGAGCTTGTCCCTGCTTTACAGACCAAGCTCCAAGTTGAGGAGAGATGAGAGGAATATTCCTGAGAAGTCTGTGGGATCTGTTACTAGGGGGAACCTGTGCTTTCGTTCCTGGGTAAAACCCCAGGAGAGTTAATGAGATATCAGAAATTATAAGGCAGGATAGAGTATTGAGATAAAGGGGGTCTGAAAGGGCTTCAGTGACTTCTTCTGTGCCAGTGTAGTAGAAAAATAGCAATAGGGGCACCTGGGTGGCTCAGTCGTTAAGCGTCTGCCTTCAGCTCAGGTCATGATCCCAGGGTCCTGGAATTGAGCCCCACATGGGGCTCCCTACTCCGCGGGAGGCCTGCTTCTCCCTCTCCCACTCCCCCTGCTTGTGTTCCCTCTCTCGCTGTCTCTCTCTCTCTCTGTCAGATGAATAAATAAAATCTTAAAAAAAAAAAGAAAATGGCAACAATATGGCTATGAAGGACCTTAACCAGAAAAATCTATGAAGACAGAACTGAAAGCTGACTCAGCATGGACAACTGATGGGTAAGCTGGATGACTGACAGACATAGGGCAATGCTCTTCCCTGCAACGGGCAAGGACCTTGCCCATAGCACGGAAAAATCCCTCCACCATCACACAAACTCCCATCAACCCACACACTTACATAAGCTTCGAGGTATTTATACCCAGACCATGGGGGAAGTAGAAGAAAATCAAGAGTCAATTCAATTTAAAAACACATAAGAGCTCATATTAGAAATTAAGCTAGTTTAAAATAGAATATGTCCACCACATGACATATATCTTTTTCACCATGTTAATTTTATTTTGCTTTTAAGTAAAAATCTACTTGAAGATTAATTCACTAATCTCTATAAAAAATCAAAATTAAATAATATTATTTGTTACCTATCTCAGGAGTTAGGTTGCAGTCCGTACCAGCTACGTATATACAAGAAAATATTTTTTTAAATATCACATTTCTATAGAATGCAGTGTCCTGATTTAGATGATATTTACACATAAAAAATAAAATAAAGGAAGAAAGACCCATAAAAATTAACTGTTGGCTACCTGCCATGTGTAAGCTAGTTGTTTCACAAGTATTTAGTGTTTTCATGAACCCCTTATGATAAATATTATACCCATTTCACAGAATAGAAAACCAAGGCATAGGGAGGTCAAACCAATTCTCAGAGTGATTAAAAAATGACTAAGGTAGAATTTAATCCTATGCTTATATATACTCAAGCCTTCTTTATATTTCCCACTTAACAAAGAAAAGTTAATTGAAATAGATAATGGAAGATAGTAAAATAAAGGGAAAAAAACTAGATTTTTCTCCTGAATCATGAAGAAAATAACTTAAATTTCTCACTTAACTTTAAATATGAACATAAAATATATTGATATCTAAATTAAAAAATTCTCCATTATCATATTAAGAAACCTACTAAACTTACCATTAAATCTTGCCTATGAACTGACCACAAATTTTTCATTCTAAATATATTTAACAAGAAGATTAAGTAATGGTCAGAGCAGTTAAAAAAAAAAAACTAGCACAAAATCAATTACAGAAATGTTTCCCTATATACATCTTGATTATTATGAGGGAGTGTTATAAGAAACAAATAGAATTTAAAACACAAAGAGGGATATGGAACCTAGAATTTAATTATTTTGAGTTTATTTTGCTACTGCTTTACAAATATAAAGGGTTTGCAAAGGGTTGTCTGGTCATTAGCATGAAGGATATATATATTTTCTCCAGAGCTGATAAATTCCTGTTAATAATTAATAAAATAACTAAAAATAATGAAGGAGCTGGAAATCTCAGAAATCATTGACACTTTGAAAATCTTGTTTACCAGAATTAGCACTAGATCTAATGAAAACAAATTTGTTATTTACATAATCCAGAGGTGACGGATAACAACATGCAATTGTGAGTCAAGTAAGAAAAATTGTTACTTTAATCCAAAACATTCCACAAATCAATCAACACAACAAATTATCAGTGTGATAATATATTCAACACATTTGACATTTACATTAATTGGAGGTAATGAAGAAAATATTTTTTGTTGTTTGTTGGATGAAGTTAAATGGGCTGGAAATACATATGAATAAAACATCATTATTACTCTCACTGTACACCTGTTCAAATTTCTATTGACAATTTGATATTTTTATTAGAGCCCGCATGGAAAGGCGACAAGCACAAACAACAATTTTTTACACTCACAGGATAAAAGTAAACAAGCAGTGTTTTGTGCCCAGCTCTCTTAAACCACGGCACTATGACAAGTGCTTAACTAGCCCCCAAACACGGCCACTTAGTCATGACTTCTGGTTTTATAAATTATTTACAGTTTGCTAGGTATGAGGCTGGTGGAAAATGCCTTTCTTAGCTGCTTGATTGACAGTATAATTATACTGTGTTTTTGTTTTAAGCACTGTTATGCAGAATCGTAATGCCACAAAAAGTAAATAGGAATTTTATGAGCTTTTAACTTTGACAAGGTCATGCTGAAGCGTACCAAAGAGATGTCATGAAAAGCCATAGCCATTATTAGCTCTGTCCTGTAAGTGCCACTGCACCTCAAAGCCCCGTTTGGGTTAAAACATGTATTCACTACTATCTACCTCAGCAGAGGAAGTAAGGGAATGATGGAAACCACACTAGCAGTGGGCACATTTAGTCTTTTAAGGTTTCCTTTTCTTCTCTCCTTAAGTGCAGCCTGGTTAGCAAGCTGAATTTTTTAAAGATAATAAAATCATATACAAAGTTATATGAATAGTTTTGTGTTTGATTTTATTTTCAGTCATGTCTTATAATATCTAAGAGGGCTTATTCTCTTTTTTCCTACTGCTTGCTTTTGATAATTTTCTCTTTTTAATTTTTAAGATTGCTATGACAGTGGTGGTGATGGTGGCAATGGTGACCAGTATCAATCATTGTTATAAAGTGAGTGTCACTAGGGCTATGGCTATCAGCCCTGAATTCTCACGTTACCCCAATTTTGCCTCAGAATAAATGCCTACTCTTAAAAACTGCACTGGGATCTTTAGAATAAATAGAACAGATGGGGTTTTAAGGTCTTTCCCAAAAGGCCTGTGTTCCATGCCAAACTCAATTTATCTATCTTGGCAGAAAGAGAGTGCAGCATCAACCCAGTTGGGATTTGAACCCTTGGTTCTAGCTGATTGCTGATCCAAAAGTTGTTCTTCGTATAGAATGGGGACTAAACTTTAGCTTGGATGAGGTCTTTTCTTTTACAAAATTATCTACTTTTTCTTGGTGTGTTTCTCAACAATTTTGGCTTTGATCCTGTTGTCTTTAGCCTCCTAATATTGTGACGACATCCCAAGTCTTTAGAATCAGTCCCTTTTTTCATTGCTCCAACAGAAGGAATGCATTAATATTTGTCTTACGCACCCTGTTCCCGCTTTGGTGCTCCGACAACCTATTTTTTTTTTCATTTCTCTCAAGTCATTTATTCTTTGTGCTCAGTCTCCATGACTGCTATAAGAAAATGAGAAAGGAGCACCGCATGATGATGGTGGCATTGGCATGATGCAAATGTCACTTCAGACTTTCTTGTCAACCCGTATTCCAAATGCTGACAGTCTTGGCTGAGAATGAGTGATTGTTCAGCAAGTGATTCCTCTGATCCATCATCTAGGAGCAAATTGTTCTGAATAATGACCTATTCCATCTTTCCCACTTGGAATGTATATTGTAAGATGCCTAGAAAAATACTATTTCAACTCAGCTGTATTTCAAGTTCACCATAAATGCAAGGGAGAAGTTTTGGATTCTTGGACCCCTTAAATGTGAAACATGGTTATGATTCAGATTTAAGCTTCTGACAATCTTCTGGGTCCATTTGCTTTCAAAATTCTGCTGGAAAGTGAATTTGTACAGTAACTGCAATGGAAATTTCATGAGAAATCATTATATATATGCTTGTGTTGCGTAGGGACAGAGTAGGTAGGGGAGAATTTCACTTTTGCCATATTTCAGTTTTGAAAACAGAAGCAGAAATTTGTTTTTCGTGGTATAGTGTCACGAGACACAGCATAATAATCTGATTGCTTTAGTTGTGAAACTAAATTTTCCCCTTCTCATGTGCTTGAGTGGATTGATTTAAGTTCTTCTTTATCTCTGCAGCAGAAATAAGGGGAGACAAATTGCTATCTTCTCTCATGTGGTACTGCTAGGAGTATTCAAGTCTCATCTGGTATTACTAACTTATCTGGGAGGATGTTTACAAAGGAATTCCTTGGATCCAGTGCCAAATTCCTACAGAAAGATAAAAGGTTTCTAGCTTTGTGGATGTACCTGTCTCAGGAACTATGGTGTCAATTTTTAGACATTTCCCTAGATACCAGGGCAGGTTCAACTCTCTTGCTTTATATAAAAATTTTATGCATGTGCATACACACACACACACATATAGCATTATATGTATTGTATGTATCTCGCGGTTGGACATAGGTATATATAATTTAAACTTGCTGATGTTGTATTATATGTCAAATTAACTAAGTAGGATTATTTTTGAAGTTTCTAATGTTATCATTTCTGAAAAGTTATCAATGTTTCAAAATGTACCGAGTGTAAAAATATATTCAAAAATTTCTGAATTTTAAGGAGAGGGACATCTCTAAAACAATAGTCTTCATCCCTCCCTGGCATCTAAAGAGAGAGTATTTATGGCATCTAGAGAACATAGTTACCTATAGAATAGTATATATATTTGCATGATACTTAAATTATTTATTTTTCCCCTACTGAACAAATGTGTACCAAAAAAAAAAAAAAAAAACCTCTGCCAGCTATTTTAAACATATATGAAATGTGGGCAATGTTATATTTGGTTTACGCCTGGACAACATCAATACATTCCTGAGGTCAGGATCATGAATCAGTTTTTCCTACATATCTTTTTATTTATTTTTATTTATTTATTTATTTATTTTTAACAAAATACCCTCAAAGAGGGTACTGTGGTTCTTTTTCTTTTTTTTTTAAGATTTTATTTATTTATTTGACACAGAGAGAGAGACAGTGAGAGAGAGAGATGACAAGCAGGGGGAGCCGCAGGCAGAGGGAGAGGGAGAAGCAGGCTCCCCACAGAGCAAGGAGCCCGATGTGGGGCTCGATCCCAGGACTCTGGAATCATGACCTGGGCTGAAGGCAGCGGCTTAACCAACGGAGCCACCCAGGCGCCCCGATTTCCTACATATCTTTTTAATTATTAAAATTTAGTCAAAAAATTCACTCATTTTTTGGTTAACTGGTTTAGTCTTCAGTTAAATGTAACAAAGATTATAAGGGACAATGCATAAGTCACTTTGACAAGAGTTAAGCATTCACCATATGCATTCTAGGTTTAATCTCTGAGCTCCACTGATACATTCCCTTGCCAGGAGGGTTTGACTAGCTCGAATTTGTTTTCAATAAAGAAAATATAATTGGGGCTTCTGGGCAGCTCCATCAGTTAAATGTCTGACTCTTGGTTTCAGCTCAAGTCCTAATCTTGGGGTCTTGAGATCTAGTCCCATGTTGGACCCTGCACTCAGCATAGAGTCTGCTTGAGATTCTTTCCCTCTTTCTCTGTACCTCTTCCCACCTCAAATAAATAAAATCTTAAAAAGAAAGAAAATATAATCACTGAGACTGGATATAATGCAAGGTCATCAAACTCTTCCATGCCAACTGGATTCCATATATTCCATATATCTTCTGTGGGAAAACTGGAATATCTGCACTTGACAAAAATATTAATTTAATTAACATATATTTACTGAACACCTACTCTGCTAGATCTCTACATGAATACCATGGAGAAATATAAGCATAATTCCTCACTCACAAAGTTTTAGTAATGTACCACAAATAGCAGTCAGCATTCTAAACTTCTAATGAGACACAATTCAATACCTTCTATAAAACCCTGAATGTTATATAGTAAGCTTAGGACAGAGATGCTCAAACTTTTATACATCTCAGAATCAACTAGTAATGAGAGATACTGATACCTGAGCCTCTAATACAGAGTTTCTGATTAGGAGAGCTCTGAGGCATATACCAGGCATCTATACTTTTTTTAAAATTTCAGTTCAATTAATTAACATATGATGTATTATTTGTTTCAGGGGTACAAGTCTGTGATTCATCAGTCTTATATAATACCCAGTGTTCATTACAATGCATAGCCTCCCCAAACAAGCCCTCTAGGTAATTTTTATGTACAACAGTTTGAGAACTAGTGGTCCAAAATGCAATTTTTAATCTTATTTCTTGTCTTTCTTTTAAGCCTTGAAATATTAAGAAGGCCATTGTATCATGTAAATAGTCAGCTTGATATATAAATTAATGAATTAATAAGGAGAATGACAGAAAACATTTGACGAAAAGCCTATAGTTGGGATTGTACTTAATTTTCTAATTATTATAGTCTCTTATTGGCACTCAATATTTTTTAACAGTTATGATCATTATCTTAGCTTTTAGAAGGTATATCAGTGATGTTTTCAGAAAAAGAATTTGCTCATATGCTTGAGAAGTAATATGGTAATAATATTGGCTTCAGGTATGCTTCAATCTAGTGGTTTATATTACCTCTCAACTCTGCCTTCCTCCAGGTGCTAACTTTATGTTCAGATTGATTTTCAATTCCATCAGTAATAGCTGCACTAGTTTCACGTGTTATATTCTTAAACTATATCACACAGAAAAAGACATACTTTTATCTTCCAAATTGACTAAAATTTCTGTATTTCACTCTCATCAAACCAATGTAGATGATATGTCCATTGTAAAACCAATGTCTAAGAAAGAGAGATGGGGCTATACTAATCAACTTAAACCAATCAGGGTCCATCTGCAGCCAGAGCTGTGATCCAGCACACTACAAACTAATGCTATACACAATAGAGCAGTGGTAGAATAGATTCTGGGAACGCAACCTCAATGTCCAATATTGAAAAATATGGTATGAGATAGAAATTTAAATAATTTCCCTGAAGCATAATGAAATCTCAACTCTAAATTTTGCCAAGATGTGTCCATTCTTTCTCTTATACAATTTTTCTTCAAATTGTGTGAATAAAAAAATTATCATGAACTTAGGAAAAATAAATATGATGTTCCAATTGTTCTGTTATCTTATAAGCTGTGGGCCATTTAATTTCACTGTAGGTATCATAAAGTGGTTGGGCAAGTGGGTGGTAAATTACATTTACCTAGAGAACACATACATGATGATAGTCTACTTGTCTTATAATGTAGAGTGCAGCTAACCACATTATTAATTTTGTAAAAGTAAGCATGAGGAACATAGAAAAGAGTTTAGCTACCACAGGTCCACATAGTAGCATAGGATGTGATGCTAATCTAAATGAAATAATGATGAGATCAAAGCTGAAGGCAGTTTGATGACAAACTACACAGAGATGGCTACTGTAAGTTTAAGAGCAATACGTCAGGAAAAATCCATGAATTTCACTTCCTGTCTTTGGCTTCTGTGAGAGAAAGTGTAAGATGTGAGAATGTAGACAAACCCAGGGTTTAATATCCTTGTGGCCATCTATACTACCATATAGTGCTACAGTTCCATGGAACTGCTCAGAGGATTGGAGAGAATATTGTACCTATGTTCTACTTAAGGAAAAGAAAGAATCTTTAAGAAAGAAATTCTAGCCTGTGTGAATCAATCCAGTATTTTACATAAGATATAAACTCCTCAGCATGATGGTTAAGGGCTTGGGTTTTGGAGTTGTCTCTCACATCAACAACTGAACTCCTAATCTGTATACTAATATAATTTACATCTAATTATTGTTGAAAGAGACAAGGTAATGTTCATGTTGCAGCATGCTATCAGATCAAATAAAGAAAATCAATAATTACTTTAAATTAATTTTATTGTTGGGACTCCTTCCTTCTGATTAACGTGTCATCTCTACTACCAAAAGTAGGATAGCATCCGTAGTGGCATGCAAGGGTGGGCTTGCCAAAAATCCCTTGCTTACCTATGACCCCACTCCTCCATCTCTATCAGGTTTTAAACAATTCTTTTGGATCTGAGTGTGATACATAGGACTTAATGTCTGCCTCCCCACAGAAGACAAAAACCCAGAGAAGCAGGTACAGTAAATGAATGAGTCATCCTGTTTACACTGTGGTAATTGGGAGAATGTGTATGCCATCTAAAGGTGGACGAGCTCTAGCAAGTTCTGTTGTCAACTGCCATTTTGAGAATGTGGGCCCAGGTAGAATTGCTAGATCTTCCAATTTTTCAAGACAAGGTAGAGATTAGCTTTTTTATGGGAAATATCCCCCATTTAAATAAATGAATAAGGCAATAGGCTATATAAGTCAAATAACAAAAGTGTACAAAGCAGATGTGTGTTGTGGGCATCTACTTTCCTCTATCTGACCTCTGGGAATCACACAATAGTAGAATAAGATCTGTCTTATCACTTCTCTTTTGATTCTAAAGCTCAAACTACTCTCGACCTGTAATTTTTTGGTTAACAAAATAGCTGTGTCTTTCAATAACTTCCCAATTATAACTCATAATTATTGGCCAAGAACAGGAATCACAAACTCAAACACTTCCAGAAACAAGGAATTTAAAGCTAATATTTTGAATGAATTGGACATAAAAATCTATCAAGAGATAGAGACTGTGGGGCATACAATAGTGTGTAACTCTCCTTAAAGGAGAGTGATAAGTTTATCTTTCAAGCCAGAACACTACGAAAATGAAAAAGAGTGTTATTAATAATCACACTAGATTAAAAGGTGTAAAAGGGGACAATCTTAAATATATGGTTATCTCTAAGAGGTAATGAATGCTCAGATTTCAGCAATGCTCACATAGGATCTTCAAGAACTTGTGATTCATGAAGAGAAGATAGAAATGGACATTTGTGGTATACCTCCTAACTTTTAAACACTGATTGATAATTTAATTTTTAATTCCTATTTAAAACAAAAAACAAAGCCTCCACCCAGCCAGATCTGTCAGCCAGATCCTGCCCTCTGCAGACCTCTGCATGGCTGTATATTATGTCTGTTCTTTCTCCAAGCATGTATCTTTGTTCCTTTTGTCCCTTGTTTGTTTTGATGCCCTAATTTGACTCTGGTAAATATGAACATGAGTTCTACCCATTCCATATCTTAAATCCCATCTCTGAGGGCTGAAATGCTTCCACTACTTCCCAGTTCCCCTTTGGTGATCCAGTTCTGGGCCCCTGCTTAGGGCAAGTCCTACCCTTGCCCATTCCAAATGAGGCACCCTCAGCCTCACCTTTGCAACCTGGTCCTAACATCTCATTATCAGTGACAGGTGCCCTTTACAACTGGCAGAAAGTTACCTTTGTCAAATTTACTAACAGCAAGACGATTGGCAAACATAAAATAATCACAGTCCTATATCAGTAAACACAAAACTGGTAAACCATTTCATAAATAAATATGGCCCTCATAAAGTTACCAGAGATCTCAAAGCTGCATATAAAATGTACTGGCAATGGTAATATAAGATTAGTGAAATTTTCATAATTGTGCTATTTTGTTAGGAAATTAAGGAATTTTCAAAGTGAAGCTCTCTAAATGTTATATTTAATACATGCATACTTTAAAAAACCCTCAGCAAATGAATAAATGCATCAGTGAAAGCAATACATCTTCCAGAGTTAAATTTGCGCTTCTATGATGTACAGCGATTTCACTTGCATGTACATATTTAATAGGTGTGTAATCTTCTAGTTTGAATGAGAGTCATCATATATGCAGGCACCAAGAATTGGCAAAGAAAATAAACATTAAATTGAGTTTAAATGTTCTTCAAAATTGATTATAGCAAATTACCCAAACTAAAGCTATATTTAGAAATAAACCTAGGAAATCTTGTTTTGGCAGATGATACAGGTCTTCTGACTAAGATGTACAAATTCATCCCAAGGGCTTAGAAGAGTGCTTTTAAGCCAAGGGGCAGAGCTATGCATACTCTTTTTGATTCACTGTTGCAGGCGAAGCCACACACCAATAAATTTTGCATTTTGATCTAAGAGCTCAGTAAGTGACATTTTCCACAATTTCAAAGCTAGTCAACATGTTTTTATGACTATCTACCTGATCATAATTGGACACAATTAAATCTTTCCCCTGGTCAGCACAGTTTTAAGTATCTGAACTTCAAATAATTTGATTTCTCTTTACACTTCTCATATCCCCTCACTACACCTCTGTTCTATGTATATTCATAGAAAATGTCAATATTTACATGAGTCAAATTATTTTGTTTTCTATGGTCTTCAGTATGCAGCTTTAATAGGTAGTATGCATTTTAAATATACTTAGAATTAATTTCATTCTTGCATTTTATGTCAATATTAAAATTCCATATATATATACACATATATACATACACCATATACACACACACACACACACACACACACACACAGAGCACACACGAGCATGAGAGAGAGCCTATTAACAGGCAGTGTTCTAGATTCTGTAAATAGAAAGGTAAATATAAATAGTGGCAGACTTCAAATAGTAATGACCTGGCAGAACGAGGTACATGGAATTAATTATAAACATTACTTCCACCATTACCAATAGCAAAACTTATAAAAATATCTAACAGCTGCTCAATGATTGCTATGTGCCACTATCCTGATCAACAATAACCTAAATCATAGATTCATTATTTAGAGATGAGGAAACTGAGGATTAACAATTCAGAAAGCTATGTATTAGTAAATAAAAGATCAATAATTTGAGCCCAGAAATATAACTCTAAATTCTTGGTACTTAGATGCTTATGGAACTTAGGCAAAGGACGATTAATTATGAATAAGAGGAGGGAAAAGATTTTATAGAAAGAATTTTCTTTCTATTTATTTTATAATATTCATCAGATACCTAATATTAGATTGGTACTATGCTAAATGCTAGACGCACACATACAAATAAGAGACAATGTCTCCCCTTAAAAAGTTCATAGTCTAGTAGAGAAGACAGCCTCAAAGAATGATTAATAGGGAGATAAGGGCAGCAATAGACATATGGAATGTGGGCAACAGGGAGCCAGGCACCTGCTTGGGTAGGTGAGGAATGGCTTCACAAGAAAAAGACAAGTCTTACTGAGACCTGAAGAACAAGAAGGAATTGCCAGATGGCCAGAGTGAAGTTCATTTGTGGCTCAGCATGTAAAAAGGCAAGGAGGCTTAAAATATCATTGCATATATGGGTATGGTGAAGCTGGGACCATAGTGGAAATGGGAGGAGTCTCTTGGGTCTAATCGGGCCAGAGTAAGATCAACATAGCCTTTGGAAAAGTACAACAACATGTTACCCTTAGTAGTCTTTTCTACTAAGGACTGTAAAATTTTATCCTATTAGGTATGTGGAGCCGCGGAAAAATTAATCCAGGAGAGTAAAGTAACTACATGTGTGATTTTAAAACAGGACAGCAGTGCAAAGAATAAGTAGGCTTTTTCTAAATACCAGAGAAGGAGAAGGCATAACAGAATAATATCACATGGTGTACTTAAGGAAAAATGACTAATGCAAAGTGGGAAAGGCAGGACAGCAATCCGAAGATTGATTAGGGTAGATTTTAAAGGGCCTTCAATCCCATGTTGAGGAGCTCTTTTGTTCTACACGAGATGGACAGAGGGGTAATCTGGATTTTAGAAAGGTAAGTCCAGTGGAAATCCAGAGGAATGATTGTCTGAAGACAGCCCAGGAAATAGGTTTTGTGGTAGTTTAGGGGTAAGCGAGGTGTCAGGGGGGTAGAGGGAAGCCACAAATGAAGTAGCAAATAGAAGAGAAAATGGACAGTGAATTTGTAAGATTCCTAGGCAAAAAACCAGCATGACTCAGTAAGGAAAAGGATGTACACAGTGAGAGGGCAGAGTTAAAGATTATTCTGAAGTTTGATTATATGTTCTTGTCAAGGATTGGATTATGTCTGTAAAGATAAAACATTACATAGATGATTTGTTTTTTCAAATAGTTTATATTTAAAAACAGATTCTTGTTTAAATCCAGGGTGAATCAAACTGGAGGTGGGCAGGACCTAGAGATAGCTGACAAAGGGAAGTGATAATGCAGCAATGGAATGGTTCCTAATAGCAGGCAAGAAGAAACTAGTAAGATGCCTAAGATTTCAGAGCAACAAGAAGCAGGGATATGGAAAATACATAAATGAGGGTTGGGGAATTATATTTTAGTCTTAGGGAGTAGTAGACCCTCACAAACGTCTGTTCAACTTCTTAGTTAAAATATTAGCCCTAGAGAAGAGAATCAAGACAAAGATAGTAATGGAGAGAGAAGAGAGTAGCTGGCAGTTCCATGATCACAAAGAAGAAGAAAAAACTTAGACATTTGTTACAAAGTTAGAGTAGGAGCAGTAGCATTTTTGATTTGGTGAATTGGCAAATACTTGCCCGTGGCTCCTTGTATCTGCTCCAAAACAGGTTGAGTCCTGGAGTCTGCAGAGAGCTAAACCCACAGGTGTAACTGCTGTCTCCACAGGGCTAGGGAGATGCAGACTTCTAGGAAGGGCACTGCACGATTAGAAGGTTTTGAAGGGAAGAAAGGTGAACACTATTTACTGAGCTTCCACTTCTATGTCAGGTACTGCGGCAATGATACGAGACACAAAGGTTATTATTCCCATTTTATACACTTGGGAAACTCATATTCTTAGTGATGACTTGTCTCAAATCACAGAGCTAGTAAGTGGATAAGGTGGGTCTGTCTATTTAACTGCAAAGCCAAAACAAATTCTTCCATCTTGCTCTTGTTCCCTTGAGTAGTCCACAAGGCCCACTTCAAATGCTTAGTGTGCACGCACGCACACACACACACGAACACAAGTACCTGGCAGCTGACATTCTAAATGCCTCCTGAATCAAAAAAAGTCATTCTGTTTCTTTGTCTATAGAGACTAAAGAGGTGTTCTCTCAGCAAAAGATAAAAACAGAAAAGTGTTGTTCTGCTAAGCTCCCCTGTCCCCTGGTAACCTTTACTCCCTTGTCCCCCTGCCCTCTGTGACACCGAACAATGTTCTAAATGAAGCAGCCACTACCAGATATTTCTTTCACTGCTGACCGAAGTTCATCAAACCACTGACTTCTTCATCTCCTCCTTTGCTTGCAGTTGGAGGAGTGATATAAAACATGACCAGATTTTTCTAGGCCACATAAGGAGCCAAGGGGTCATTTGAGGGACAGCCTTCTAGTTCCATGAAACTCTCTGTCTGACTTAATCTATGAATTAATGAGAGTCATTAGGTCAGGAATATGACTCCCTTGGTCACCTTACCATTGGAATTCCAGCCTCTGAAATACTTTTTTTAGATCTGCCTTCTGGAAGTCTGATCAAGATGGTGCGGGACATGGCACTACCAGAATGGTAGAAGGTGGAACACAAGCTGGGATTCATTTCTGTTGATTCTATAATATTTCCCCTTCAAGGAATATACTGTACCTTAAGACAAATAAATTTGGGTTTGAAATGTTGATGTGTTTCTTACAGTCATAACAAAAAAATTAAAGCTGGTTAAATACTAAGATTTGCAATTAATTTCCTAGCAGCCAGGCCCTGAACATTCACTGAGAAAAGACTATGGATTTTTTTTAATTCCTTCACTACTTTAAACTTGGTAGACATTTAATAAATGTTTTCTGATTAATTTGTAAGGACCCTGAGTGTCATACTAAGAATATATGGTTTTCTTACATTCCTTATATATATATATTATACAGTTGTGCTTTCTTGTCCCTGGGTTGTATATAGCATGATTTATTAAACACTTTAATGTAGCTTTTTGGATAAACTATAAACTGTCTCATATAAAAGATGAGCTTTATTTTTAAAGACACAGACTTATTTGTACTTGATTGTGAAGGAATCCTAAGTCACCAAGAGTCACGATGCTGAGATCCCAGGATGAGGTGGTTTATTTTGTTCTCATTAAAGATTCCCTGAATGGCCTCCTTGCAGGGTAAGGCTTTCTTTCCCACATCAAACATGACTCTTTGTTTCCACTGTACTATTTCACCCCAAAAAACACTGGGGAAAAAAAAAGAATTTGTATGTTTTTGGACTAGGTTTCAGAAAACATGTGGTTAGGAATGATATCACACAGTTGATATTTTTAATTTTTAATAATAAACTCACATATTTTGAAGCACAACAAATCCAACCATCCCACAAATGTTTGTTCAAAATCTACAAAGATACTTTGCTGAGTGCTAGAAAGTTGTAGAGATGAAGGAAGTATGTTCTAATTTCAAGGACTAGAATGAGATCCTTCCCCACATATACACCAAACACAGAAAATGGAGAAGAAAGCAAACTGTTTCACACATTATTAGCAAAACACCAAATGGGAGTCAGTATAAAAACAAACACATGCACACACCAACTCTAGGTATTTTACCTACATTTCACCATTAACCCCAAATCCCCTTGAACTAAGAAAATATTCTAACTTCTTGATACTTTTTTCCTTTAATTTCCCATTTATACCTTAATTTAAAGGTAGAAAGGAAAAGAAAAAGAGTTATAAAGATGTCTTAGATTTCTGGGCAACAAGGAGGAATATTAGAAATATATAAATGAGGATTGAAAAATCATAATTCTTAGAAAGTACTGGCCCCTTAACAAACGTCTGGTCAAACCACTTAGTTAACATGCTAATCCTAGAACAGATTAATCAAGGCAAAGATAAGTGTGGAGAAAAAAGACAGATAAGGTATAAAGCAGCTATGCATGCATGGTATATGTGTCTAAGTAGAAATAAAATAATGTGGTTTATCTAGCTATAAAAATTTCTTTCCCCAGAAGGTGGGCTTTATGGTTATGCTACTAACATGAATTCTTCTCAAACAGTATGGTGGGATCATGCTCATTTGCTAAATGGTGGTTGTTGTAGGGATAAGGGCAGGGAAGGCAAAATAGCTTTATAATAAAATATCCATGTTTGGATATTGGAACTAAATTCTGGTCCTATTACTTCCCAGGCCTCTGACCTTAGAAAGTCATTTGACTTCTCTGAAGTTATGTGCTGTCATCTGTAAAATGAGAAAAAATGATCTTCTCACAAGATTTATGAGTTAATATGTGTTAAACTTAGGAGAGTATCTGGCAGATAGTAAGAGCTCTGTAAATGATAGAAGGAGGGTAGTAAGAGTAGTGGTAATCATATGGGTCATTGGAACTGTGGATTGTTAAACTAACTTGGGATAATGACTAACGACATAAGAATTGATTTCAGTTTCTACAGAATTTTTTATGGATTTATGTTAAATTCAGGATGATGCTAGTTAAGTGGGGGGAAAACAGCCTATTTAAAAGCATCCTAGAAAAAAAAAAATCATTGTTGATATTGTCAGTTTTCCCCAAGTTACCTCATTCCTTATAGCCTTTCTGGTCATCTCCCCTGGGATATTAGATCAGTTCTATTTCTGGCCTTCCTGAGAATCCCTCCCTTGGCAATCCCATGGATCAAATATGCCTTATCAAACAATGCCTCTCATAGCTTTCTGGTTCTCAGCAACCTGGGGTCAATACCACCCAATTTCAGAACACAACCTAGAGCAGATGTCACTGTGGCCTTTAAGGGGTACCTGATCTGAAGATGCTGTTTCTTTGTTTGTACAGTTATTTTTAAACACAGAAGTCATTCTCACAAATACTAAAATTTCCAGTTTTTCTTGAAAAAGAAAACCAAAAGATCTGACCCCTGAGTCCGTAAGAATAATAACTGGCTGGACCTAAGCAAGAGTGTAGGAGTCACTGTTGGACTGGCATCCATTCCCTCCTCTCTCTTTCTTGATAGAACTATATTGGTTCAGATATACAACTGCACATAACTTTTATGACTCCAGGAAAAGTGACTCCCTCACAATTTGTGAAGTTTCCTTTTTGCCATAGATGTGTTTCTTCAAGAATATGTGACCAAATATGGGGTAATAATATCTTAGGAGGTAGTTTCTGGGGCTTCTGGAAAAGTTAATTCCTCCTAAATCTTCTGAGAATCTTCCCAAACCATCCCTCTCCTTTCTTTTGATACTATTTACCAATGACTATGAGGCTTGGAATGGCTGAAGCCAGCTTGCTTAAAGATAAAGCCCTACACAAAGGAAAACAGAGCCGGGGAATTGCAGGGAGACAGAGAAAGAGTCGTGAAAATAAATCAATTCAAAACCTCATATTACCTCTGGATTTACTGTATATAAGCTAATAGTTCCTTTATTTCATTCATTTTTTTAATTGAAGTATAAATACCATCCACTGTTATATTGGTTTCAGGTGTATAACATAACGATTCAACAATACTATACATTACTCGGTACTCAACAGGATAAGTGTAGTTCCCATCTTTCACTGAACAACATTGTTACAATCTTACTGACTATACTTTCTATGCTGTACTTTTCATCTCCATGACTTATTTATTTTATAACTTGAAGTTGGTATCTCTTAATCCCCTTTATCTATTTCATCCATCTCCTACCCACCCCCCCTCTGGCAACCACCAGTTTGTTCTCTGTATTTAAGAGTCTGTTTTTTGTCTCTCTGTTTGTCCATCGGTGTTGTTTCTTAGATTCCAAATTTGAGTGAAATCATACAGTATTTGTCTTTCTCTGACTTATTTCACTTAGCATTATGCCCTCTAGGTCCATCCATGTAGTTGTAAATGGCAAGATTTCATTCTTTTACTATGGTTGAATAATATTCATACACATATATATGTAATATTCATACATATATATATCACATCATTTTTATCCATTCATCTATCAATGAACACTTAAGTTATTTCCATATCTTTATTATTGTAAATAATGCTGCAATAAATGCAATAAATGCAGGGGTGTACATATCTTTTTGAAATATATTTTTGTTTTCTTTGAGTAAATACTCAGTAGTATTACCTGATCATAAGGTGTTTTTAACTGTTTGAGGAACCTACATACTGTTTTCCGCAGTGGCTGCACCAACTTACATTCCCACCAACAGTGCAGAAGGGTGCCCTTTCCTCCATATCCTTGTTAACATTTGTTATGTCTTGTCTTTTTAGTTCCCACTATTCTAACAGGTATAAGGTGGTAAAGACTCCACAAAACCTACTATAACTGATAAATTAATTCAGTAAGTCACAGGATACAAAATTAATATATAGAAATATGTTACATTTCTATACACTAATAATGAAGTAACAAGAAGAGAAATTAAGTAAACAATCCCATTTACAATTAGACCCAAAATAATAAAATATCTAGGAGTAAATGTCACCAGGGAAGTGAAAGGCCTGCACTCTGAAAACTATAAAACACTGGTGGAAGAAATTAAAGACAACACAAACAGAAAGACATTCTATGCTTGTGGATTGGAAAAAAATATTATTAAAATGTCCATACTACCCAAAGCAATGTACATATTTAATGCAGTTTTTATCAAAATACCAACAGCATTTTTCACAAAACTAGTACAAATAATACTAAAATTTGTATGGAACCACGAAAGACCCTGAATACCCAAAGCAGTCTTGAGAAAGAACAAAAGGCTAGAAGTGTCACAATCCCAGATTTCAAGATATACTAAAAAGCTATACTAATAAAAACAGTTGGTATTGGCACAAAAATAGACATGTGAAATAATGGAACAGAAAGGAGAACCCAGAAATAAACCTATACTTATACAATCAATTAATCTTCAAGAAAGAAGGCCAGAATATACAATGAAGAAGAAAGGTCTCTTCAACAAATCATGCTGGGAAAACTGGACAGCTACATGCAAAAGAGTGAAACTGAGCCACTTTCTTACACCATACACAAAAATAAGCTCAAAATGGAGTACAGACCCAAATGTGAGATCTGAAACCATAAAACTCCAAGAAGAAAACATAGGCAGTAATCTCTCTGACATTGGCCATAGAAACAGTTTTCTAGACATGTTTCCTAAGGCAAGGGAAAAAAAAAAGCAAAAATAAACTATTGGGACTACCCCAAAATAAAAAAGCTTTTGCACAGTGAAAGAAATCATGAACCAAATGACAAGGCAGCCTACTGAATGGAAAAAGATATTTGCAAATGATATATTTGATAAGGGGTTAATGTCCAAATATATAAAGAATTTTTACAACTAAACACCAAAAAACAATCCAATTAAAAACAGATAGAGAACCTGAAGAGACTTTTTTTTTCCAAAGAAGATATACAGAGGGTCATCAGACATGAAAAGATGCTCAATATCACCAATCATATCATCCATTTTGAATGGTTGTTGCCAGTCTCTGAATTAACAAAAGTGACTAAGGGAGTGTACCTATAATGTGCATGGCTACATCTCAACAGCAACAGCTCTTCATATATTTGCCCTGGCCTGCTTTACCCCTATTAGTTGTTTATCAAGCCCAGGTCAGCATTTAAGCTTGTGTCTCTTATTACAAACATGTATTGAAACAAATCCTGAACCAGGAAAATATCAGGGTTTATGGTGTTTTAGGAGTCAGAATGAAATATAGTAACTGATGACTTCTCCTTTTAGAAAAAAGAGTGGTAGAAAGAGATTCTGCCAGGAAATACCTCCTATTTTTCTATGTATGTGTGACATTTCTGCCCAGGAATAGTATAAAATAGTACTTCAGGATAAGGACTCTGAGATCAAACTGCTTAGATATAAATCCTGGTCCTTCAGCTTACCATCTGTTTAACTTGCAGTAAATGGCAACTTTCTAAAGACTCAATATTCTCATGTGAAACATTGGAATAGTAACTGTACTAAACTTACTGGACAGTTTTAAGAACAAAATGTGATAGTATATGTAAAATAGTTACCAGACTTAATTCACATGGAATACTCAACACATTAGTTTGTAAAAATAAAAAAAGACAAATTGAAACAAGACAATCAGTTAAATGGTTTGTTGTCAACACATCTCAAATAGCAAATGTCTCTTTAAGATTCAATTTAAATTATGGTATATAGGACAAATAGCTAGTGAAATATAAGTGTATATTTTTCTTTAAATTTTTTAACCTAACAGCTTTGATCAAAATTACTAGAGTTTATTTTCTGTACGAAAAAATGCACAGCACTTATATATCTTCATCTTTGTGTAGAAATATTATATTTATTATGTTGCAGGAATAGCCATTTATGAGCTTCCTCTGCTATGCCTCAGAATATATATTCAAGAGTTTTATTTGAGAATAGATACCTTGGACAGCTCCTGTATATATTTCTTAGAGTTTCACTTCAACTCAGGGAATACTCCCCATTTAGATTTTAAATAGAAAACCAAACTAAAAAAAGAAACACAGAAAAATTACACATATGTGGAATTTTGATTCAAGTAATTAAAAAGAATGGTATTCTCCCCAAAAGGCAGGAAATAAATTCTTAGTCACCACTAATCCACTGAACTTTGTTGCTAGGATCATTCAATAGCTTAGCTTAGGGATTTTTGCATACTTTTTACTCAATAAAACTTCTTCAGTCATTAAATTAATGTACACACCTTGAGCAGAATATAAATTAAATTAACCTTTTTTGACACTGCTGCATTTTTTCTCAAGGTTTTAACTAAGAAGAGCTGTGGGTTGAGTCAGACAGAAAGAGCACTTCTGTGTATTCCTACAATTTACTTATACCTGAGTTATATATATTTTAGCAGATTCAGTCTAAAGTACAAATCAGAGACCTAGGAATTATAATTTAATCTCTAGTTCTGCTAGAAATATATGATATAAGCAATCATATCTGGCTCCTCAAAGATAGTTTCTTTCATAAATATAGAGATAACATCCATGATTTTTTAATCACAGGATAAAATGACATAATAGATAGGATTGTGCTGTGAAAAATTCAGAGAATTAGAAGACAAATTATGATGAATAGAAAGTAGCTGTTAATAAGTAATTATTTTGTCCCAAGTGCCTGGTTACTTTTTATTGAGGTATAATTTACAGAGTAAGTGCATAAATTTTAAGAATACAGCTCAATTTTAACAGATATATATGCTCAGTAACCTACATGCCATTCAAGATATATGACGTTCCTATCACCCTAGTAAGATCCCTCATGCCCCTTCCCAGCCAGTCTCCTCCACTTACTCAAAGCAACCCTCTTTTTTTAATTTAATTTAATTAAAATTTTTTTTTTTACATTTTACTGAGGTAAAACTGATCTACAAAGAACTGCATTACTTAATGTGCACAATCTGAGGAGTTTGAACTTATACAACCACCTATGATACCATCACCACAATCAAAGTAATAGACATATGCAACATTTCCCAAAGTTTCCTTGGTTCCCTTTGTTTTGTTTTGTTTTGTTTTGTTTCGTAGTAAAAACATTTAACGTAATACCTACTCTCTCAACAAATTCTGAAGTGCAAAATACCATATTGTTAGCCACAGGCACTGTGTTGTATAGCAGATCTCTAGAACTGATTCATCTAGTATAACTGAAACTTTATAGCTATTGAACAACTGCCCTCTTCTCCCACTGTCTAGCCCCTGGCAATCACCACTGTATTCTCTGTTTCAATAATATTTTGGCTATTTTAGGTACTACACATAAGTGGAATCATATAGTCTTTGTCCTTCTGTGACAGGCTTATTTACATGGCATAATGTCATCCAGGTTCATCCATATTGTCACAAGTGGCAGGATTTCCTTTTTTTTTAAGGCTGACTAACATTCCATTTTATGTATTACTACACTTTCTTTATCCATTCATTTGTGGATGAACACTTCAGTTGTTTTTATATCTTAGCTATTGTATCTAATGTTGCAATGTACATGGTAGTACAGATATCTCTTCAAGGTTCTGATTTCAATTTTTTTGGATACATATCCAGAAGTGAGATTTCTAGACCATATGATAAAGTTTTATTTTTAATTTTTTGATGCATCTTCACATTGTTTTTCATAGGTATTGCATTATTTTATATTCTCACCAAGAGTATACATGTGTACACAATGTACATGTTTTCACATTTTTGCCAACACTTATCTTTTTTTTTATAATAGGCATACTAACATTTGTGAAGTGATGTCTCATTATAGATTTGCATTTCTCTGATTATTAATGATGCTGAGCATCTTTTTATATACCTGTTGGTCATTTGTATGTCTTATTTGGAGAAATGTCTATTCCATCCTTTGCCTATCCAGGGCAGTTAGCAAAAGAAAGAAATAAAAGGAAACCAAATAAAGAAGGAAGAAGTAAAATTACCTTTGTTTTAAGATGACATAATCCTATGTGTAGAAAAACTTAAAAATTCCACAAAAAACAGTTAGAATTAATAAACTCAGTAAAATTATAGGTTACAAAATCAATATGCAAGATTCAACTGCATTTCTAACATTAACAATGAACGATCTGAAAAGAAAATTAAGAAAATAATCTCTTTTATGATAGCATAAAAAAGAATAAAATACTGAGTAATAAACTTAACCAAAGAGGTGAAACACTTATACACTGAAAACTACGAGATAATGAAAGAAAGAAGACACAAAAAAATGGAAAGACATCCCACGTTCATAGATTGGCAGAATTAATATTGTTAAAATGTCCATACTATCCAAAGCAACCTACAGATTCAATACTACCTCTATCAAAATTCCAATGGCGTAATTTACATAAATTTTAAAAATTCTAAAATTTATATATAACCACAATAGATCCAGAATAACCAAAGTAATCTTAAGAAGAACAAAGCATCACACTTCCTGATTTCAAAATATATTACAAAGCTGCAGTAATTAAAATAGTATGGTAATTGCATAAATTATGCAATTATGTCTACATAGACATATAGATGAAAGGAACAGAATAGACAGCCCATACATAATCCAACACATATATGATCAACTGATCTGTGACAAAGGTGTCAAGAGCACAGAATGGAGAAATGGCAGTCTCTTTAACAAATGGTTGGGAAAACTGGATATCTACATACAAAAAAAAAGTGAAACTGCACCCTGCTTCACACCATACACAATAATCAACTCAAAATGGATGCAAGATCTAAATGTATGACTTGAAACTGTAAAAGCCCTCAAATGAAACATAGGGGAAAATCTTCTTGCCATTAGTCTTTATAATGATTTCTTGGCTATGACACCAAATGCACAGGCAATAAAAGCAAACATAAACAAGGAGGGCTACATCAAAATAAACAGCTCTTGTATAGGAGAGGGAACAACCAACAGAAAAAAAGGCAATCTATGGAATGAGAGACAATATTTGCAAACCATATATCTGCTAAGAGATATAGCTGAAATTTTAAGATGCGAAATATATAAGAAACTTTTACAACTCAATAGCAAAAACAAATAATTCAATCAAAGCAACCACTCTTCTGATTTCTATCACCATAGATTTGCTTTGCCTGTTTTATAACTTCACAGGAATGGAAGCATGGAATACATGACATTTTAGGTCTGAATTCTTTCATATAATGTTTCTGAAATTAACTCATTTAGTTTGTTCCTTTTTTATATCCAAGTAGTATTTTATTATATAAAAATAATGTAGTTAGATAACAGACAGGATTGTTTCCAGGTTTCAGCTTTCATGAGTAAAGCTGTTATGAATATCTTTGTACAAGACTTTTGGTGCCATGTGTATTCATTTCTCTTGGCTATGGTTCTAGGAGTATCATGCTATTTTACAAGAATCTAATTTGAACATAAACCCAAACAGTCATGAGTATTTTGATACCCAACCTAGAGAAATTTAAATATTATTTTCTAAAAATCTTCATTCCACACTAAAGATGGCCTCTTCAGCCAAAGGGGAACATATGCCAAAGGACATGAGAATAAGTTTCATTAAGTAGCAGTTTTCCTTCCTCTGAGCTCCTTCTACATGGAGGAAAACAATGGGAAAGGGCCTACATGTCATGACCAGCACAATGAATGGATAATACACTCCAAATATGAGCAGAAGATAGACTTGACAGAGCTGATTAAAATATATCTTCATAGAAGGGTGAAAACGGGTATGTGTTTGTATGTATGTGTCTGTACATAATTTCGCATTTGTTCCTACAGGTCCTAAAATTAATGGAAATTAAACTATGGAAAGTAATTTGATGCTCTCACATAGGTACCATTCTTAAATTTCAGTCTATAAAAAACACAATACCACAAATTATCCATGATATGAAAGTACCATCATTTTTATTCCTACTTTGGTTAAAAAATAGAAGAAAATGCTCAAACAGACTTTTCCCTAATCACTTTATTCAGCAACTTTTGAAATAGTCTGTGGCATTACCAAGTTAACAATTCTGAAAAAGAATGCCTTTCTCAGCTTCATTTTCCATATCAGGGATTTGGCTGTGCAGCTTAGAGGCAGACTATATTATTTTTGTGTCTCTAATTAGCACTTTTCTTATTAATTTCTTTTTAATTCAAGTTAACATCAAAAAGTCAAATGTTAAAAGTTAGTGATATACTTTTATTCACCCCCATGAGAAAGCATTTTCATTCTGTGCATTACAATATCTACAGGTGATATAATTTCAGATCAAATATTTCTGACTAACTTGGGCCTGGTATCTAGGGCTATAATATTGCTATTAGTGAGCAACAAGAAGAGCAATATACAGCATGCAGTTTAAGAGAGGGGTCTCTTATGAAGACAGTGCAGACTCTCATTATAGGCAACATTTATGCAACCGAAGGTGTTTCAATAAATGTCTAAAATAAGCTGGGAAAGCAGCCTGGGAATGATAATGAACTCATAATATTATTGGCTAAACACAGGAATAGAGAAAAAGGACAAGTGTCCAATTACTTAGTATACCAAAGGACTTCCCTATAAGGAGATAACCTATAGATTAGAATCCCCCATGGTTACTGGCAGAACATGCAATACTGCTCTTGACCTTGTAGATTAAGAAGGAAACCAGAAATCTGTCAGGCAAATGTACAGTGTCAGCAAATATCAACTTCTCTCACTGCATGGAAAGGGATACAAAGGTGAGAGGAAGGTCTGTATCCTTTATTTAATTGGTAATAAAGAACTTTAATTTTTACTCAACTGACCTTCATATCTAATGCATTTTTATGGTTAACACGATTCTATTAGTAAACATATCTTCCCATTACTAAATGTTTAGCAGTTCACTCTTCAAGCTGCATATAATGAGACACAGAACGTACATTCCTTTGGAAGAGGAGGGAACAGTTACAACACAAAGTACTACTAAAATTAAGTGTTTGTTTATGGATATATGAGATATATGTCACTAAGACACATGCTACTGAGATAGCCACAATTTGGGGAAAACATGCTTTGGAAATACATAAGATAATGAGGTAATGGATAATTCGTATTAGACATTTCTAAACTTTTTATTTCTAAATGAAGGCTGATAATAGACCCCACCTTATTTCTTTTGCTTCTCCATTTTGCAGTGCAAGACTGAGCCAACTGATATTCACACCTGTGGTTCAGTCCCATATAGTACCTGAGCCAGTTTTGACTGAAATGGGGCATACGTCAGAACTTGAGGCAACATTATCATGTGGATTTTAAAATCAAATCTCATCCCTCAGGCCCATGACTCCAGCTCTCTCTTAAGTTCCTTTCAGGCAAATCAGATGCAAAGGTTAAAGTTTCAACAGCAAGATTCAACACTTTTGTGTCCTGAAATCTCTCACTGCCGTGTTCCCCTTTTATAAAACGGGCTTTCTGGAAACATGGAAGGCTGGAAACAAACATGGGCTCTGAATTTATTCTCTCCCCCACAGCAGGATATAGCCTTGTCATTACTATATGTTTTTTTGTTTGTTTGGTTGGTTTTGTTGTTTAAGTTTTATCTATTTATTAGAGAGAGAGAGAGAGAGCATAAGCAGGGGGGAGTGGCAGGGAGAGGGAGAAGCAGGCTCCCCGTAGAGCAAGGAGCCTGATGCGGGACTTGATCCCAACACCCTGGGATCATGACCTGAGCTGAAGATAGACACTTAACTGACTGAGCCACCCAGGCGCCCCTGTCATTACTATATGTTAAAAAAAAAAAAAAAAAAGAGTGATGTACTGAAACAGGCCCAAACTGGCTCTTGATTCTGTTAATTTTTCAGAAATTTTCTGAAATTTTTGTTAAACAAAGCCATCATTAAAAATTAAATTCTATAAGCCTACAATAAATTGATTCTATGAAGAACAAAGAGAGTAAATACTAAAAACTTAACACTTATGTATTAATTTCTAACAAATTACCACAGTTACCACAATATCTGGAAGCTAGAAATCTAAAGTCAAGTTCTTCTCATGCTCACTCTGAAGGTTCAGGGGAAGAATCCTTCCTTGATTCTTCTAACTTCTGGTGGTCATCGGTAACCTTTTGTGTTCCTTGGTTTGTGGCAGCATAACTATTCTTTGCCTCCATCTTCACATGGCCTTCCTCTCTGTGTGCTTTATGTCCTCATATCTGTCTCTCCTTATAAAAACATCAGTCATTGGATTTTAGGGCCCACCCTAATTTAGTATGGCCTCATCTTAAATTGCAAAAATGCTATTTCCAAATAAGGTTACATTCATAGGCACAAGGGATGTTAAAACTTAAACATTATCTTTCCTCGGGGACACAATTCAACCCACAACTTCCTAATTACTACATTTTACTGTTATGTTATTGGGCTTAAGTATACATATTTACTCTATAGCAAACACTACAATAAGTTGGCAAACACTACAAATCAGGGCTTGATTTACCATTTTTTTGGCTGTAAATGTTTTCTCTACAGGGCTAGACAGTAAATATTTTAGGCTTTGTACACTATAACATTGTTTGTAGCAACTACTTAATTCTGCTGTTACACTGGGAAAGGAGATATAAGCAGTATATAAACAAATAGGTTTGGTAGTGTTCCAATCTAACTTTATTTACAAAAATAGGAAGTGGGCCAGATTTACCCTGTGGGTGATAGTTGGCTGACCCCTGGTCTACACTTAAGAAAGTAATTATAAAATGTTAATAATGCAGACAAATATCAAAGAGTGTCACATCTGCAGCTATTACATTGTCAATAGCACAAAAATCTGAGTAAATATTCCCTTAGTATTTTAAACTAATATTCAGTTCTGCAAAGAAATTGCCCACGTCAATGATGACTGAGTGAAGTTCCAAAACACATGTTTTCTATCTTACTCATTAATGTAAGTAAGAATAAAAACTAATATTCAAGTCAGAACTACTACATTAAACAATTACAACCATTAGTTAGTTAGATATAAGAGTCTGGCAAAAATCAAGGGAAAAAGTCTCAAGAATCAATTGGCCATGTGGAATTCATAATTTTTTTTGGTAAACTGGGTCCTACCCATTATAAAATTTATAATAAACTTATGCATGCATACATACACATACTTTTTTTTCTGGAGAGCCAGTTGTCAAACTTTTGCCAATACACCACTACCCAAACACCTGAGGTTTGTAAATATTCCTGCAAATGGCAGTACATATATTGGAAATGTAATCTGTGATAGCATGGTGATGTAACTCAAAATACACAGAGAGAGTGGAGTAGTGATAAACTTTACTACTTCCTAAGATTGGTCAGAACTGTGCCCCTTATAGTTCCATTAGTATTAATGTACATGATCAGGAAACTAGAGTCCAAGAGAAAGATACATGAAAGAATAAATCTACATTGCTTTAATGATTAAAATTAGGACTCCTATTAGATTGTTTATAATATCTTTCTGCAAATTTTTGTAAAACGCAGCATACTACCCAAGAGAAATGACTTAAAGTTGCAATGACTATCTGAATCATACCTTAACTTGTGACATCTTTGGTACACAATGACTTGGACCTCTCTTCTTAGGCTCAGCTAGCTCTTGAAACTAGATCCTCTTTCTTATCTGCTGTTCACTGGGTATTGATTCATTTGTGTAGTTAGCCTTTCTAAGTTTCATTTCCTCTTTAAGAATTATTGACATACTACTGTACTGTAAATGTTATGAGAATTAAAGGAGGTAAAACACAAAAAATGCTCTTCAGAAAATAAGCACTAAATAAATGTACATTATAATCATCACTCCCATTAATTCTGCTATTACTAATATAATTATTAATTTTTCCAGAAAGTCTCAATTTTCTGAGAATGCAGGAAGCCTATGTCAGGCTCCATAGCTGGATATAAATGATGTCTGTAAAATGAAATATAAATAATTCAATTTCTGTTCATTTTTCCTGAAGTCATTCTAGTGTATGAACAAAAGAGCTGGTCCTTATGGTTTCATGGCATAAAATACCTCATGGCAGACAATGTTTTGGTCTCAAATAATTGCATCGATGCATGCAGGCACTTACTCCAGCTAATGTCAGTGGATGGAAATACATGTTGAATTTTTTCTAATGTTGAACACTGCATGTAAAATCAAGCCATCAACTAAGAAGTGGTTATGGCATGATCATTTCTATATTGTGTGACATGTTCCTGTTGTGCTGTCAACAAACATAAACTTTAATCTCCACAAAGAGAGTTTCTGTAAACTGTATGTCACACTAATGCTTTTATTTTGCATGCCACTTTTCCCCAGAGAAATTCCTTTTACCTTGATTTCTTTACCACAATTGTAATTCATTTCTGACTGACATGCTGACAAATCTATCCAATTTATTTATATTATTGTACAGCCATTGATTATTTCATCATATTTTTGCTCTCCCTTTTTCCTTTTGAAAATAAATACTGTTCCTATTGTCTGCACAGATAGCTTTGAAAATATATTCAAGTTCAAGGGGGAAGTACATGTCCTCAATATTAGGCTTGCCATGTCTAATTTGAAATTTTGTGTCTTGACTTTGGACAGCAGGATTGAAATAATTTCCTCATCACCGAAAATGTTTTTTAGAATTTAAAACCTATCAGAATCAATATACCGTGGTTTTAAAAACTGATGTGGCCTGTCTATACATAATAAATGAGCAAAATATTGAGGTAACAATGGAGTTTTAAATTCAATTTTATGTCAAATTAGACCAATGTCAAAATGGTAAAATAGGGATTGATATTTTACTAGATGTTTGCATAACATGCTACCAGTGCTATTCCCTTTCGCAAACATTTTTTTCCCTCCTAAAGACATTCCATACCATGTTCCTCAAGGCCACATTATAGTTCTCTATTCATCTTGACTTCTGATTAATTTATGAGCATCATTCTCTATACCACTTGCCTCCCTGCAGGCATTCATATTCTAACCCATCAATGGTTAGCTTCCCTTACCTCCTTAAATGGGATCATAATGAGTAGGGAGACATAGATACATTCACAATTGCTCTCTAGTTGGAACAATGGGTCTGTCTCTTTCTTTTCACCCTTGAAGGCAAGGACCTTGGTCACCTAAGCCTCTGCACATTTTTATGCACATAATTGTACTTGTTGACTGACAAAATTAATAAAATCTCATGAAGATGTTTATACTCTCATTTCTTATGTTCTATCACAATAATTAAAAGAATGTTCTTGGGAAGAGCAACTTGGTTCATCTTTTACTAAGACCCAAAATTTGTCCCTATATTTTCTTCTAAAATTGGTTCTTTTGTTGGTGTCACCCATTGTGATCATAAACCTCAGTATATGGGATCCATAGATGATTATCTTTAAAATTGAATAAATGAGAGCTTTTATTCAGGCCTTGTGTTAAGATATATCCCAGGTCAGTATTTATGAAAGAATAAAAAATATGGAAGCAAAAAATATTTAAGTAGCCTTTATTTTATACACACATTTAAGTCAGGTTTGATAAAACAAAGGTAATTTTATAGTAAGCCTCACAAATTAACTTTTTTAAAAATTGCCTGGATTTGACTCATTCTACTCAATTTTTAAATTGATGATCATTTTTTACCTATTGTGAATTTGATATCAATTCATGAGAAAAGTGATATGCTGTCTATTACATTTATAATTTTAGAGCCCTGAAAAATAGACATATTTTCATGAGTTTGAAAATAAAATAGTTTATTGATTTCAACTATCAAGAAATGTTTTTGATTGCCAGGTATTCACAGTTTGGTGGTAGATATGTTGTTACTTTTCTATGCATTTGAAATCTTAGATCAAAACTACAAAGCATCACATGAAAAGGCAATAAACCACAATGGACAATTGTGCTGATGACTATTCTGTGGCTACAGAGATAAGGTATTATGGTACTAAGCTATAACTTTTAACACGATGCTTAGTTATATCTAGGCTTAATACTATCTTCTATGTTTTATTTTCATTGTGTGGAAGAAATGGAAACAAACACAAACATCTAGAATTAGTAGCCACATATGATACTCTCTTCCTCTTCATTTTCCCTTCATTAATAAAACTTAGGATTAAGAGTTGAAGTTATGTTAAAAACTTTCTGGCAATCCAACAAATTCTAATTTCCTTTTTTACTCATATTCCTTTATTTTTCTTTAAAAATAGTTATTGAATCATTAGTTTATCTTTTGTTACTGTTATTTTGTTTTATCTTTCAGTGATGATTTCCCTTGAAAAATGAACTTTTAGCTAAGATGATGCAAAATGGCTATCTTATTTTGGCCTGAATCCAATATTGTTGCAGTTTATTTTCCAAACCAAGGCATAGATAACCTTGTCATTCATATTCTACAATATCATAAGGTAGCATCAATTTGTTGAGTCTTTAAATGTCTTACAATTCTATAGTAACTGGAGATTCTCTTCTTGGAAACTGAGTGGGGAAGGCATTCCTGTAGAGTGTACCATTTCCAACAATGTTCTCTTAATTTTTTAATGCAACTATTATTGTGATTTATAATTGCATTGAAGGTTCTCTATAATATTTTTCAGGATATGTTCATTGTTATTAGTGAAATCCTTAACTCCTGGTATGGGATATTTCATGAACATATTTTAATAATATAAGACTTTCCTGAAAAAGGGTGCAAGCCTTACCTTTTTTAGTGTATCAGATTTCTACTTGAAAATATCAAAAGTCCTCCTATGTCTAAATAACTCTAACTCAGAGGGGTGTGGAATTTGAGGGCAATTTTTTATCACTTGGCTTAGGAAGAAATATAAGATACCTCATCATTTTACACATCATAATTTTGAACTGTTTTCTATTTTAGAGTATCCACAAGTTATCCTGTACAGTGTGGCTTAAAAACACTGGTGAAGAGTTGAAGTTCTTTTATAATCATAACTTGATTAAAAATTCTGCTAATTGGTGGATTCCAACAGGGTAGAGCATGTCAAATGTGTTTTCTATATCTATTGTACTGGCTTGACTTAATGACTAATAGTTGTCTGGGAAAAAGTAGAGATTCTTTTCAAATAGGAAAAATGTGTTCAAGCTACATAGGAGCACTAGCATTTCAAAATCTTTTAAATTGAGAATTCAAGAGAACGGAGATCTCTATTGACTATGTCTATAGGGTCTATTACGCAAGACACTGGAAGGAGGTTACTATAAATATGTTTCAGTCTTGTAGTGTGCATCATGAGCATAGTGGAATAGCAGAGCTCTAGCATATGAGTTATATTTGTCTCCTGATAGTGTATTAACACAATAACCTTGCACAATTGAATTTTAATAAATTCTTACCTTTTTTCTTTTTCAAAATTCTCAGAATCAAGTTTTGGTTATAGTAAAGGTTTGGACATTATTTCCCTTTTATCCAAAAAGTTAAGGAGAAAAGAAATATCTAATGCTGAGAAATACATTTAGCAAAGTTAAACATTAGTTTGGAATTAAATATTTATTCCTTATCTTTTTAATTTATTAGATCCTGGAGGTAGAACCTGAAAAAAGTTTGACTAGAATTTAGAATCTGTCTCTCTTACCCATCTTTATTCAATGCATACAAAGCAAATTTAAAAATAACGAGCAAGTCAACAATGGGGGGGGTGTCTACTGAATTACTTCTAGAAAAACACAAAGAAAATGTAGAGGTATCAAACAAAATAGTTGTCATTGGGCATAGAGTTGTTAGAATTTGGGGCCAACATAATTATATACTTTTTTTTTAATGAAACATGTGAGTGTTATCCTTATGGTAATAGAAATTCAAAAGATGGGGCAATGAATCCAGATGCACTAATCAAACACATCACTTATTAAGGGACCTCTCAGACACCAGTTTACATACATTCTATTGCAAGAAAGTCAGAACAGGGCAAACAAGTTATTGCAAGGTGTTTCATGCTAGAAGCCAGGTGTTGTGATATATATATATTTTTTAATTTTAAAGACTTATTTATTTATTTGAGAGAGAGAGCATACATACGTGCATGAGAAGAGGGGGAGAGGGAAAGGGAGAGAGAGAATCTTCAAGCAGACTCCCTGATGAGCACAGAGCTCATTGTGGGGCTCAATCCCAAAACCCTGCAATCATGACCTGAGCAGAAATCAAGAGTGGAATGCTTAATTGACTGAGCCACCCAGGCACCCCCAGATATTTTGATATTTGAAAATAATTTCTAATTTTACCAGAAGTCAGCAATATATCCATTTTAGCTAAGTGTGAATCAATAGCACACCACTTATGCCCACATTCTAACAGAAAGTCATTTGGCAAAGCAAAAATGTCTATAGGAGATGAAAAGTTATCTTAGGATGAAAGAACAAAAAAATACCATTACATATCAGCAGGTTTTTTGTTTTTGTTTTTAAAGATAGAGTGAGCATTAATCATGGAATTTTGAAAGGAAGGAAGAAGGAAAGTAGAAAGAACGGTAGGAGACATATAAGAAAAGAAAATATTAACATGAGCTATAAGATACACCATAACTTCTGAAGGTGTAGTTACCCTCTTAAATTTGCTATGAGATCGATAGTTTTGTAGGATGTGCTCTATCTTCAGTTGGTAATTTGGGAGGCATATAAACAACAACAACAACATTATATATACTAATTAGATATTTTATAAAACTGGTATTAAATTCAGAGGTTGGGTTAAACCACCAGGAAATTTATATTCTAGTAAACTATTAATTGTCTTTAGAAAACAGGATGTGAACTTTCAGGTTTAACACATTAATTTCAACCATAAAAATATGCTCTAAAAAACTCTTCCTTTCATCTCTGGCCCCTAAAGTTTCTGAACTGAGAATGTAGATGCATTTAGTGTTTACTTCAGGTTAATTATGTGTGGTGGCCATGCCTCATTGTGGCATTCCATGCTACATAATTTATAATACATTACTTAATTTACAATCTGGCTAGATTGTTTTGTTGTGTAGGGAGGCTCAAATGGAACATATTTCATTATCTTAGCTCCTAGAAGAACACTGTGGAGAATGAAATGGGCTTAAATTGGCATTCCTCACATTATGCCAGGTTTCAGAATGTCAGACAGAGTCCAGTTGCTTTTAGCTAAATCAGACAACTGGTCTTGCCAAAACTCACCAATATAAAATTCCTGGGCTACACATAGATATCATCATATACAAAGGCTGCCTTCATTGCTGGCAAAAAAATGAACATTTTTTAGCGATGCAAATTAAGAAGTCACAATCATTGTGGCAAAGACAGAATAAAAAATTCTATCTTCAAAATATCATAAGTTAAAATATTCAGGTCTAACATTCATTTCTGTATTCCTCAGGTTTCAAATTCTCTCATACTAGCACACTTTTAGGATCTACGTCTTCTTCAGAAGTTTCATGATTTTTCTTTAAACAAACACCACAGGGAGAAGAGAACAACCACAATTGGCTCTCTGTATGTGGTCATGCCCTGTCTGACATTTTTTTAGTGCGTAAGTTGTGGTTTTCCCTGTGTGTGTTCCTTTAGCAGGGATTTGAAATTTTTTCAAATTTTGCCATGCATGATGATGGCTGTTGACCAACATAATCTACAAGTATAACTGTCCCATAGTAAAGGCAAGTTCTGGCTTTATGTTTTATGAGCTAAAGAGAAAAAAAATGCATTTATCATCTTAAAAAAGCTGCTTCCAGCATTCATCATAGAATGGGGCTCATTTTGCTTGAGGAACAGAAATAAATGCACAGAATGAATACAAACACAGCAAACGTGGTATTTGGAAATAGAAGATGAAACTCTGAGAACCCCAGGGCTGATGGCAGAGGAGGGAAGAACTATTCTCTACAGGTAAAGGGCCCAAAGAGAAGTGTGTGTGTGTGTGTGTGTGTGTGTGTGTGTGTGTGTGTGTGTGTCTGCACATTTTTTTTTTTTCCTGAGGAGGGAGAAGGCATATGAGAAGACAAAAGGAAGAGAAGGGAGGAGCAAAGACAGAGAAGACAGGGCAGAATACAGAACTTCTATGGCAAGGGTGCCAATAGCAAGCCCCTTTAGGGCAATTAGAAAGTTTTGGAGAACTTTAAACTCTAACACAAAAAGATAATATTTTGTTATGTAGGTCCTTATGTGATACTTCATTATTAGCAACACTGCTCTAAAGATGACTATGCTTGTATGAGTGGGCTGATTTCTGGGGATGTTTCATGTCTGTGTCAACATGGTAAAGAACACAGACCAAAAGAAGATACATCACAAAAACCTTGATCTTGTTAGAGATTTGCAGAAATTACACTGAGAACTTTGGTATTTTATAGAATGTGGAATTGCAGTTAGGGTCATACCACTTCTTGGAATGCTGTGCATAACTTGCATTTGAGAGAGGCCTATCTGGCAACTGACCTACATGCACAATTCCTGCCTTACAGGGTTCATGTGGAGGAAGTGAGTGAAATGAGGTAGGGAAGAAATATTAGGAGATGATGGCAACTGTGGGAACCCTGCCATTTCCAAGTGGACTTGCAGCTCTTTAGTTTCACAGTATGTGAGATATGTGCCCAGTGTTACTAGTTATTTTCTCTTTTACCAAGAGAAAATCCAAATCTAAATATTTAGGTAAAATATCACCCCCTTTTTAAAAATAATGTCTGTGAGTCACATTGATATGGGGGGGAGTACCAGTCCGTAAACCCTGACATTCATATTAGCTGAAATCTCACTCTTTTAAAAAAACAATTAAAACAGCTATTTAAGTTCTTTTTCAGCTGGTACCAACCCAAAATATTCAGCTCTCCCCTCCCTAAGGTATGTCCCACATTTAATAGTCCAAGGTTGAATTCCAAATACCACATCCGCATTTTAGGAAGCAGTAGGGAGAAACTTGACAATGTCAGAGACAGTGGGGGTATTCTCTATGTTGTAGATCGAACTTTCTTCTCACCAAGGGCAAAATAATGAAGCAGCTTTCTCTTTAGGAAAGTTTTTGTAAGCTATCACCTGATATTGCAAATATACACCACTGGCTAAAGTTCCGTCACATGGTTATAACTTGCCATAAAAGAGCCTTAGAAATAGAGTCCTTTTCTGATTGCTCCCTAGTCCATCTAAAAATACTATTATTTTGAAATAAGAGTAGAGCATAAATTGGGGGATGTCCAGGACAAATGGACAGCCATTATCTATATGGGTTGTGCAAGAGGGAAACTGTAATATCAACACTTTCCCATCTCTGTCATATCCACTAAGAATTCTCATTATAAGCAAAGCAATCTACTTGATCATAGTGTTGATAATTTCATTCATTCTCAGTTAACCTGTTGGTGACATGCCACAGCAATAAAGTTCAAAAACATTTTTTAAACATGTAGATATTCCAAAAAGTAATTTTTTGAATTGTTAATGTTTAATTTAAAAATATTTCAAAAACAGAGAAAAGCAGAAAAATCAATGTTACAGACACCCATGTTACCACCAGCTAGATTTAACTGATATCAGCAAATTTCCATATAAGTTCTCTCTTTCTTAAAACAAATATTTAGAGAAAAATCCCAATATGCAAAGCCCACGTGGAACTAAATTATCTGAAGATGAAGGAAGGATCAGAATTCTACCCTTTATACAACACCCATTATCCCCAAACCCTCAGTGTTCTGCTGAATATTGAATTGCCAAGATTTAATAAGGCATTGACAATCAAAAACAAATGAGTACCCTTATCAGAATTTAGACTTCTGAATATACAAGTAGGAAAAACGAGTCTACAACCATACTTTTCTTACTTCCTTCCCTCCCTTGCTCATTCCCTTCCTCCTCCCTTCTTCTCTCCTACCTTCTCTTTCTTCCTTTTTTCCCTTCTTACCCTCTTTCTTTTAAAGGAGCTCTTGGTTTTATTATTATTTATTACACGTGAAAATGTTATTTGTTCCATTATTCATTTACATTCATAGTAACTTCAGGAAATTTCTCAAGACACTTTGCCCTAATTCTCTACTTGAAGAAAATGCTATTTTTTGCATATCTTTCTACTACACACTCAGAAGTGAAGTAAACCATCTAAGTCATCAGTAAGAACCCCACAGCTTCCGATTTACATGATTATTCATAATATAGCAAATGCTTTATCCTTTCATAAAGTCAAATACATTTAAACTTCATAGAAAAGCAATAACTAAATGATACTAAAATACAGAAACATGATTATAATCAACTCTAGTCTATGACCTTTTGCACCCGGACTTGAACATCAGTCACATTCAGAAGCCTACCTTAGTACTGTCCTGTGATTTTAAGCACTACCTTTACCATACCAGATTAAAGGAAAACAACAACAACAAAACTACACGGAGAGATGAAACTCACAATTCTAAAATGGGAATTCATCCAGTTTCTTTTGCTACTTTGGCCATGATACACTTAACAGTATCAAACAGTAAGGTGGCTGGCATGCAGAAAACAGGGTCTCAAAATGTCAGGGACAAGTGGTATATTTCTGTGTCGCAGAGCTATAGCAAGCATTTCATTTCCTCTGAAAAACTCTATTTGTCTAATTTATCTGAGACATGAACTTTTACAAGTTACAAAAACTTGTAAAACAAGTTTTACACAATGTATTCTGCACATATCAAAAGTAAGAAATAAATACGATATGACTTACCCTGACCTCTCTTCCAGTAATTTCTGCTTTCATTTGCTCCTCATTTCTAAAGAAAGAAAAAGCAAGAAACACTTACTGTTAGTGTGCCTAGTAGTTCTATAATTTAATCCAGAATATAATTCAAAAATTAACTTCTGGAAAGGCAGCTTTGCTTCTTTTATCTTTGACAACTTGTTGAAAACTGTTCTTTAAAAAAAAACACTTTATTAAGGTATGATTGACATACAAAAACTTTACATATTTAATGTGTATAACTTGATGAGTCTGAAGATAAGCATGTACCTGTAAAACCATCACCACAATCTGTACTATAAGCATATCCATCACCTCCAAAGTTTCTTCTGAAAATTGTTTTAATGTTTGCTATCATTAACCATCCACTTTACTTGTTATAAACCGAAGTAGATCAGTACACATCTGTTCAGAAACCGAGACTGCTCCCTTTTACTTCAGAATCCATCTGTCTTTAAACTTTAGTTGAATGTAGCTCTTTCATCTATACTTCACTTTGGAATTAAAAAAAAAAATTCTTTAACTGCATTGGAAAGAGAATACATGAACAAATTTTCCCTTTCCTGTTATTTACTTAGGTCAACACTCCTCTCCCATTTACTCTTAGTTCTGTAATTATCTCATCCTTGCATATGTCTACATTAATTTAGAAGAAACAATTAGGCAGCCAAATTCAATATGAATTAAGAAAAATGAGATTGTGGGGATTTCACACATTAACTATATATTCTCATCTTTCAGAATTAAGGGATGTGGTGGGTGCAAAAGAGAAATAGCTGAGTAAATGCTCAGATCATGAAGAGTTAATTAAAAAAAATTTAAGCATGGGTATCTGATAACTGGCTTGTATTAACTTTGAATACTTTAAAAATAATAAATCAGAAAAAATGAATGGTTCATACCTAGTGCAATTTGATATATAATTCTGAGAAATAAGTAAAGATCAAGATTTGTTAAAAACTGGAGAGTCCTCTCTTTTCATAATTGCAATATTATTTAAGCCAAAGTTGAGCACCCACTGCTGTTGGAATAACAACTTAGGGCTGGCAAAGACACACTAGCTCTTGAGCCATTGGGCACAACTGACAATAAAACCGCAGTATAATAAGAAGTTGGCACAACCACTTCCTTCTATCATATGCTGACAGGGAAAAATAATGAAACCCACACCAACAACTGTACTTAAGATGAAAATGCATTTACATGAAATACTTGATTCTGAGGCAATTAAGGTTTTCATTTATAGCAGCCTGTTACCTGAGTGGTACCAACAGTCCTTTGTAATTAAAGGTGTCATTTCATTCCCAGATCCTTGGTGAGGAAAGTGAGAATTCACCTGCTTCTTGGGAATTGCAGTTTTTTAATCATTTTGAAATGGAGGGTGACTAGCATAGTCACCTCCCCACTCTGTCATACACAAGCAGCCCGTCTTGGAAACAGGTTCTAAGGAACTGAACATCTCCCCGCTCCATGGTAATATATTTCATTTTGAACTTCCCCCACCGTCCTGGTCAGGGTTCTTTTAAGGTGACTTGGCTCTGAACTTTTAGAAAGATGTGTTGTTTTACGTTAACACCAGAAGCTGTATACATCAAGGAAAAAAATTTTAAGTGATGGGAGCTTCAAACGTATTTCTAATCTTTACAGTCCTTCAGTACTTATATTTTAAGAATGAAGGCATAATTTATTTGGGATAAAACCAAATTGCTCAGCTCCTTGCTAATAGGATCCTCAGGGCAAAAGGGTAGAGAAAGCATCATCATAAAAAGCAGAAACTTTCACAATATTTTGAAATTTAAGCCAGAAACAATAAATTAATAATTATGTTTGCCATGATTATTGCATATTAATGATAAATTGTTCTCATTTAGTAAATGGGACAATGAACTTGAGTGGCCCAGAGGATTAATAAAGGACTGCTTATATTGGCCTAAGAAGCATTGGTGATCATTCTTGTTTTATTAAGAAAGCCATCAAGCCCTTTGCAGGGACCCCTTGGTGTCCTTCAGTTTTTCTCTTCCCAGATTCAATTTGATTGGTCGCCAAAGGTGTTTTCCACCTGAAAGCTGACCATTGGGAAGACCTTTCCGTTCTTGCTACAGAACTGCAGTGGAGTTCCCATCTGGTAAAGTGAAAATACCTTTTTATGTTTTTTCTTTAAGCCCAATCATGAAGATTTATTTTTCAATCAGGCCACATAATCAAAGGAATGCTTGAACACCTTAAACTGTCATTGTGGAGGGACGGAACAGCATTCTACAAAAGAATCATCACTAAAGCAATGGAGGGCCATCTGCCTAATTAGCCAGCGATGAAGATCGCCTTTGGTAAGCACAATATTAAAACTGTTTTTGGTTCTTCAAAGTGCGCTGTCCCATCATCTTCCCTTGAAAATAATGAAAGGAAAGAAACAATAATAGAGCACTAAAGTGGATGACATGTAGCAAGGGCTCCAGGCAAGCATTGTGTTTCCTCCTGTGAAAAGTATCACCATTTATTATCACTCATTAAAATTTAATTTTATATGCCATCTTTAAAAGGTCATTTTTTAAATTGGAATTTTGTAGGCAACATTACTGACTGGTTAACTACTGTGAAAAAACAAACCTTCATAGATTTATTGTTTTAAGCTATATTAAAGAGACACCTTAAAAACAAAACAAAACAAAACAAACAATTTCCCTCTTACAGACATGATTGTTCTTCTTTCTAAGTAATTTTGTTTACACAGTATTTTCACTTGGGTTTTGCACGAGAAGCACCTTGGAAACTTAATTAGAAGTGGAAAATCATTAGCATTTAAAGGGTTTAAACCTATAACTTAAATATGATAAATTTAAACCAAGACAAAATGGTAAAATAGAAATAGGACTACAATGGGAAGTGGAGTTTAACATGTCTTTTGTTTGCGTTTACTGCAGTGAAAATCTATTTTTCTTCTACTGAACTTTATTTTATTACAGACCATGATTATTTTGACTTCTGATGTAAAATGTTTTCATGTAGTTGTAAAGCTGTAATAAGTGTTAATATGTATAATACCAGTATAAAATAAATTCTTTATTCTCCAAAAGGAAAGGAGAAAATTTTTATTGAGCACCAACAATTCCAGATACTGTATATACATTTTATTATTTAATCTTGCAGGAACACATCAGGATATGTGTTGAGCCCATTTTGGAATAAAAATAACTGATACTTAGGGAAGATAAGTGGCATGCTAAAACCATGCAAGAAGACAGTGGTAGAATGGAAAAACTGGAATACTGACCCAGGTTTCCCTGACTCCAGTGGATTTTCCATAACTTAGGCTATCTCTTAAAGAAAGAGTGTCTATGTGTATCAGAATAGAGGTCTGCAAACTTTCTGTGAAGAGAAAACCAGTAAGTATTTTCTGCTTTGCAGGGCATATGATCTCTGGAGCAACTATTCAAAGTCTCTGTTGCAGCATGAAGTAGCTTTAAGCAAATTATAAAGAAATGACCTAGCTGTATTTCAATAAAGCTTTATTTACAAAGCTGGTTAGTGGGCCAGGTTTGGTCAAAGAGCCACAGTTTGCCCTGCACTAGAATGTAAACTATGTGAAGGTATAAAATTTATTTGTTAACATTGTATCATGGTCCTTGAAAAAGTAATGATTAATTAATGGTGATGTTTAAAATAATGCAACTAATGATTAAATGGAATTTAGTATGTGTTAGACATTTCTGCATGTAATAACTCATAATGTCCCTATAAGTTAGTTACTATTTTACCCATTTTAGGAGATAAAGAAACTGAGGAATGAATAATTTATTTGTCATAGCAACAAATCGGCAAGTAAATGGGGGATCTGAGATTTAGGCTACAAAAAGGCATAATAGGGGCTTCTGGGTGGCTCAGTAGGTTAGGTTTCTGACTCTTGATTTTGGCTCAGGTCATGATCTCAGAGTTGTGAGATTAAGCCCTGCATCAGGCTCTGCACTGGGCATGGAGCCTCATTAAGAGTCTCTCTCTCCCTCCCTCTCCTTCTGCCCCTCCCCACCCTACTCACACAAGTTCTCTCTCTCAAAAAAAAAAAAAAATGCGTAATACACAGTAGGATCTGTATAAATGGTTAGTTAAATGAATAAGTGATTAAAGAATGAATCAATATAGAGAGTTAGTCCTAGGTATTTTAAGACAAAATCATGTATCTTTGTTATCCAGAAGATATCTCTCTTCTAAATTGTCTAAGGTTATGAAATCAAATTTGAAAGTAAGTGAGTGAGAGTGAGAGAGAGAGAATAAAAGGAAATGAAAATCAGCTATTGGGGATATATTTCTTTATCTAAATTAAACCAATTGTCTTATCTTAAATAAGAATGAACTTTAGATAAGTAGGAAGGAGCATTTAGTTTTAACTAGCAAGTCCAGGTTTTCCACGAAGGAAAGAAGAGAGCAAAAAAGAAAGGTAAGAAGATAAGAAGGAGGGGGGAAAGGGAGGAAAGGAGAAAGTTAGGAATCAATCTGAGAGAACTAGCATAAGGAGATAGGAGCTAGGAAACAAAAAATCTAGTGAGAAGAAAACTTGTAAGGGAAACCTTCTCCTCAACAGATATTTACTCAGGGCCTAACATGTATTAGGTTCTTAGCTACACCCTGGTGATAAAATAATTTAAAAAATAAAGAAAAACAATCAAGAACATTGTACTATAAGGCTTATAGTATATTAAAGAGATAATATAAAAGAACATTCATATAAAAGTAGAATTATGAATCAAGGTAACTGCTCCAAAGAATTGATAAAAATGCTCTGAGACTATACCAGTGGGACTGAAGGGTCTGGGAAGGTCTCTGAGGAAACGATATTTACATTAAGAGTTGCAGATCAATAGGAATTATCCATATTCAGAGTGGGGAAAAGAGCATTTCAGGCAGATGACTAAGAAACTCTGAAACTAAGTTTCAGAGACAACAATGATGAATCAGACAAGGCAGTGAACAGTGTAGCTGAGGATGAATGGATAGAGTGGAGATAGATGTGGCATGAATTTGTGAGTTAGTTATACCAAGGAAGAGAGAGAAAACCTCGAGGGTTGGTGAAGTGAGAAGATGGGAATTCAAGAGTAGAACTTTGGACAGTTCAAGCTGGAGATACCTGAGAGACATTCGAGTAGAGCTCATCAGAAGACAATGAATCCATAAACCTATCTGTTAGATGAGAGGCATGGAGGAGTGATAGGAAGTAGTGAATATTAGCATTTGGATCATGAGTGTGGAAGATCACGTAGGGAAAGATAGCAAAAGAAGATCAGAACTCCCATGTTTGTAGTGAGGCAGAGAGAGTACCTTGTAAAGGACACTGAAAAGGAGTGGTCAGAGAGGAAGGAATAAAGCCCAGAATTTTAGCAGTATGGAAGCCAAGAGAAAATTTTCAAGAAGGAGACACACTAACACTAAATGTGGTGAGAGGTTTAGTAAGGTGAGGACTGAGAATTGTTTTTTGTATTTCTAACAAGGATATTATTGATGTCCTTAACAAAGTTGTTTTTGAGTTATGGGTACAGAAATAAGACTAGAGTAGTAACATAATTATGATGGGAAAAGTGTGACAGCCTTTATAGACAACATTTTTGAAAAGCTTCGGGGTAAATTAGAGTAAACAGTGCTGTATCCGGAAAGGAATGAAATGATAAGAGTAGTGTCTTAATTATTAGTTTTTGAATGCTGATCAGAGAATCCAGTAAGAAGGAGAGGTGAGAAAAGAGGAATAAGAGTGGCTTTGTGTAAAGATACAAAGGAAGATAAAACAGAAGGAAAGCATATTTGAGAAAGTAAGAACATAAGACTTAAGAAAAGCAAAGAACAAGTGTGGACAACAAGAAAATCTCATGGCTTATCCTACAAGAGATTCTCTAGGAGATCTACAAGTTGGTACCACACAATAATTTAGGAGTAGTATAGATTACACACTCTCACTTTCTCCCACTATTTATGGATGCAGTCAATTAAGCTTAGCAACATTACACAGTAGTAGCAGAGCTATTGCATTTTCCATCCTGTGGGGCTGTCAGTGCATAGAGTCATTTTCCAACTGTCAGGGCAGAGGACTTAGTCTCTGGATAGTGATTACAATCCTTTGAATGTTTATGTAGAAACTCTTCCTACCCAGAAGAGAAACTATTAAAACAAGCACTATCAGCAAATGATACACTGCTTCCTTTTGCATTCTTAACACAAGCATGACTAAGCTACCAAATAAATCAGAGAATCATAGACAGTCCTTAGGAATTATTTTCTTGAATTTAAATAGTCATTGATTGGTAGGGACCAGTTCCCTACTTCTATCTTCTCTCTTTTCATTTAATTTTAACCAAGCCCTGGGTTTTACCTTTTGTTCACTAATTTATCCAAAGAATTATATAGTTCTCACTATTTATCAAAAACTAAAAATATTGAAATAAACAAGACGTACTTCAGCTTTCATGAAGCTTATGCCCTAGTGAAGGAAGACAAGCTTTATATTTATTCTGTAGCCTTTTATTTGTTTTGTTTTTTGTTTTTTGCAGTTTACAATGATTTGAAACTCACAGCAGTCTTGAAAGGAAGACAGAGTAAACATTCTTCATCTAATTGTAAAGGTAAGCTGAAAGGACTTCGGAAAGATATTAAAAAACATAATGGCAAAGTATAATGGTTCTCAAAGTGTGGTCCCCTGACCAGCATCAACTAGATACTTGCTAGAAATACAAATTTGTTGGCCCCAATCCAGACCTAGTAAATCAAAAACTCTGGCATAAGGCCTAACAATCTGTTTACCAAGATCTCCAGGTATCTCTGAGGCACACTCAAGAATGAGAAACACTGATATAAGAGAAAGATATTGAATTGAATTAAAAGACTGGGCTTTGGGTAACATGACTTTGGGAAAATTACTTAAATATTTGGCCTCAGTTTTCTAGAAATAAATCCTATCTTGCTTGTGGCTATAAATAAATCTATGCCGGGGATCATAAACTCAAACCTCTACTGAGACCAAACAGGCAGCATCAGTGAATGCTGATGGACAGACATAAGGGAAAACAATAGCATAAGTAAGCTGATAAAAAAGCACCTAGATGTTAGGAGAAAAAAGTGACTAGTAGGAACTGTATCAAACTTGATTTCAACAAAGCCCTTTTAGGAAAAAAATTCAAGAAAAAAATAGAAAGCTAACCTAAATTTATGTGTGTGTACATAATCAACTATTAAATATGAACAAACACTACAATTTAAAATTGTGTGTGTATAAAAAATAAAATAGAAATGGAGGGAGGGAAGGAGGGGGACAGAAAGAGCAAGCAAGAGAGAGAGGTAGAGAGAGAGAGAGATTGATTTTGGGGCTAGAGGGCTAAATTTTGTGAGAAGGCTATCAGAATGAACTATGCTCTATTTTAGAGGTCCACATGAGAAAAGCAGTGTCTCTGAGGGTGAAGGTAAGAAAGGTGAGGGTTGTGGTGGGAAAGGATTGATCAGATGGCAAGGTATAAACAGTAGACTTCCATGATGGACTCCTGCCATGATCTTGATCAAGGTCATATAGCTGGTAATTAGTGGAATCACACATATGACTGTCAATTAAGACATCCAATTAAGTCTATGAAGAAATGGTAGAGAATGCCTCAGTGAATTTGCAAAGGCTTTTTCCCTTGGTACATCCTCCATTTTTATCTGGACTAGGCAGATTTCCACTCATCCTTCAAGATCCAGCACATGTGCACCTTCTATCTGCAGCCCTTCTGGACTACTGTTGACAAAGCTAATTGCTTTCTTCCTGCTTCCACAGTGCTCTGTCTATAACTCTGATATTTTCTCATCATTTTATAACTGTTTATATGGCTATTTTCTACTTTAGACTATGAGTTTCTCAACAGTAGTGCCCTTGTCTCATTAATCTAATTCTTGGTATTTATCAGAACATCTGACCTGCAAAACGCTTACTAAATAAGCACAGATTTGAATGAATGTAAGAAAGTAGGATATGAAAGGCAGTATGAATTTCCCAAGGTGAAAGCCAAACTTCTCCCCTTTTTTATATGAATGATTTGGGTAGGAGGTAGTAACTTCCAATTGAGCTTATTATCTCTTGGGCCAGTCTATACTAGGTATATACCAATATGCTAAAATTCCCATGGTTTGTGTGTGCATAGAGAAAGACACAGGAAGTATGTGAATTATTTCTATGTAATATTGGAAAAGTAGTCAAGTCAGAGGATTTATTCTATCTCCTGACACACCATGGATTTCTATAATCGTAATCAGATTTTTCAGAAAAAAATACTACAGCTTTTTTTTAATGATCCTATGACTTCTAGTATTTAAATGTGTATCTGCTTTTTCACTAGGAATATAAGAACAGTTCTAATATATTCTTGGCCTGAGAAATAGGGAAAGTGATGAGAGATTGAAGTAGGGACAGTGATGAGAGATTGATTGATTCACATTTTGATAAATTTAATCCCATTCTATAGCAAATTTACCTTTGATGGGGTAAGGATGGGGAACTGAGGAACACGTTCTCTTGTGGAACAGTTGTTGTATCTTGTTTTTATACTTATCAAAATGCATTTTTCATATCATACCTATTGTCCCTTCTATTAAACTAGGTATAAAGAACATTTTGCCAAGACAATGTTCACATTTTTGCCCTGTCTGTGTGTATACATAAGTATACACACATTTATATAGGTATAAAACAGTAAATGCCTGAGAGACTAGAAAATGACACAATTTGGACCAAGGGGTGAGAAATTGCAGGTCTTTGTCATTTCATGTAAGGGAAAATAAAGAAAATTGCTTGAAAAACACAGAAAAGTTACAGGGAAATGTTCAGCTATTGCAGAAGGATTGCTACTTCATGAGGCATTTCCCCTTATTATTTTTATCTTTAAGTAGAATATGAAGTATTTTGTTTATGTACAAGTTTATGTCTCAGCTTTGCTCTCTGATCCTCATTTGGACCCAGCCATTGACACAGCTATACAGATGCTCTGGGGCAGTCTCAAGAAAGGATAAGGCATACCCAACTGTGAACCTGCAAATGAGTAGAAAGCCTGGATGTGAATAGCTCATTTCTGACTCTCAAAGACTGAAACACTGGAATAATCACTCTCATATTGTTCTGTACCCCCTCATGCCATAAGCCTGAGAAGCTTTAAGAGAAATATACACAAGATAATGCTCTTGGTGTAAATCAAAAGGAAATCTTTTTTTCTCTGTTTTCATTTCCTAGACTTACCACCTTCCTATTTTTCATAAATATCTTTCAGTGTTTACTGTTCAAGGCCAGTCACATTTACTTCATGTTTCATTTTCTGATGTTCAGATTCTCTCTGATGCTTCCTCTAATGACAAACCCCGTCTTCTATTGGGATACAATTGTGTTTGTGTTGCTAATTTCTTAATTTTCCTGCACCTACCCTCTCTCCTTATTGCGAGGTATCACTGGAATCCAAGTGAGATTTTTTTTTTGTAAGCCTTCAACTGTCCTGCTTCTCAGTTTCCAGCTGATGTTATAATCTTCTGTTTGGGATACCACAGTTGATTACTCTAGAAATGACTGTAATATTATCTACATTTGTTGGAAGGGTGGAAGAAAACTGTGATTAAATAAAAATTGGCTTGGATTTTGCCTCAAACTTCTACATTTGTTTAAGGGCTTAATCAAAATTTTGCTTTGGTGTTTCTAAATGTTTTTCTCTACCACTTGCTTGGTCAGTACAAATGTGTTAGAGCTACTGAATTACTGAATCCATTATTTACCACTGTCAGAATCCATGTCCTTTTCCATAGAATTTGCAGTTATTCCCACTGGAGATGGAGGATACAGTTTCCACTTTAACTTTGGGCTTAGTCATGTGACTTGTTTTAGCCAATAAGGCTTGTGTTGTGCTTGTCCTCATGTACCTCTGCCATCTTTGTAAAAAGAAACTGCCCCATGAAATATCCTGGCCCAAGGAAGATGAGAGACACTGAAACATATTTAGATTCAAGTACCAGCCTGGGGCCCACTCCAGCTTAGAAAGCCAACTTTGGGGGGCGGAGCAAGATGGCGGAGGAGTAGGAGACCTGGATTTCATCTGGTTTCAGGAATTTAGCTGAATAGGGATCAAACCATTCTGAACACCTACGAACTCAACAGGAGATCGAAGATAATAGCAACAACACTATGAACAGAAAAGCGACCACTTTCTGGAAGGTAGGACGTGCGGAGAAGTGAATCCGAGGCGATATTCGGGAGGATAGACGGCGGGGGAGGGGGCCTCCTTCAGCCGCTTCTGGCAAGTGATACAGCCACGGAGCACAAAATCGGAACTTTTAGAAGTCGGCTCCACTGAGGGACACCGCTCCAGTGGCTAAGCTGGGGTTGGAACCCTCGCGGGTCAGTGTGGTCTCAGGACCCTCGGGGTCACAGAAAGACCAGGGGTGCCTGAGTTCTGCAGAGCTCCCAGGTATCAGAGTGGGGGAAGCTGGCTGCAGAGACGGAGCCGAGGCGCAGGCTCTCAGCTAGGGGTTGCCATAAACTGTGATCTGCGGCCCAGCTGGGCCACTGCTCCTCCAGCAGGGACCCAACAAGCAGCAGATCCAGGGAGACCCCCCCTTCCTCCACCGGGAAGAGATGAGTGGGAGCGCACTGAAGGGATCTGCTGGGTTTGGAGACTCTATACCGAGTCGGGGTGCCAGAGATAGAAACGCTGGGTCACAGGCCAGGTGAGCACGGAGTGCAGCCGGAGACCGGGGAGATGGGAGTGACTGAATGCTTTTCTCTGGGGGTGCACTGAGGAGTGGGGCCCCGAGTTCTCAGCTTCTCTGGGCAGAGATTGGGAGGCCATTTTCACTCTCGTCCCCCAAAGCGGTACTGAGAGCTCGCAGGGAACAAAAGCTCCCGAGAGCAAACCTGAGCAGATTGTTCAGCCCAGACTGACAAGGGTGGGGCAATTCCGCCTCTGGCAAAGACATTTGGGAACCACGGCAACAGGCCCCTCCCCCAGAAGATCAGCAAGAACAGCCAGCCAAGACCAAGTTTACCGATCAAGGAGAACGGCAGAACTCCAGCGCTAGGGGAATACTGCATATAGAATTTATGGTTTTTTTACCATGACTCTTTAGTTTTTCAAAGTTAATTTTTTTAACTTTTTTTTAAAAAATTTTTTCCCCTTTTCAACCAACATCGTATCAATCCCTTTAAAAAAAAACATTTATATTTTTCATTTTTAGAGTCATATTCTATCCCTTCATAGTAGTTATGCTTATTTTTGGCATATATATATAAGTTGTTCTCTCTTTAAAATTTTGAGATACACTTTCTTCTAAAATATCAAAATATACCCGAAATCACTAGTGTATGGCTTTGTTCTAGTCTCCTGCCTGATCACATTCTCTCTCTTTTTTTCTTTTTTTTAAATATTCTTCTTTCTTTTTTCAAACAACTTCGTATCTTATCAATTCCTTTTATAAAATCTTTTAAATTTTCATCTTTACATTTATCTTCCATCCCTTCATTGTATCAGCCCTTATTTTGTACATATATAAGTCTTTCTTTCCTTAAAATTTTGGGAGGCACTTTCTTCTAACAGACCAAAACACACCCAAAATCTAGTGTGGGGCACTGATCTATGCACTAGCCTGATCATATTTGATCATATTCTGCTTTTTTTGTTTTGTTTTGTTCTGTTTTTCTCTTTATCTTTTTCTTTTTCTTTTTTTCTCTTTCTTTTTTCTTTCTTTCCCTTTCTTTTCCCCTGGTTTCAGGTCTTTTCTGATTTGTTTAGAGTATATTTGCTAGGGACGTTGTTAACCTGTTAGCATTTTGTTCTCTCATTCATCTATTCTCCTCTGGACAAAATGACAAGATGAAAAAAATCACCTCAGCAAAAAGAACAAGAGGTAGTACCATCTGCGAGGGACCTACTCAATACGGACATTAGTATGACGTTGGACCTAGAGTTCAGAATCATGATTTTAAAGATACGAGCTGGGCTTGAAAAAAGCATGGAAGTTATTAGAGACACCCTTCCTGGAGAAATAAAAGAACTAAAATCTAACCAAATCGAAATCAAAAAGGCTGTTAATGAGGTGCAATCAAAATGGGGGCACTAACTGCTAGGATAAATGAGGCAGAAGAGAGAATCAGCGATATAGAAGACCAAATGATGGAAAATAAAGAGGCTGAGAAAGAGAGAGATAAACAACTACTGGATCACGAGGGCAGAATTCGAGAGAGAAGCGATACCATAAGACGAAACAACATTAGAATCATTGGGATCCCAGAAGAAGAAGAAAGAGAGAGAGATACGGAAGGTATACTGGAGCAAATTATAGCAGAGAACTTCCCTAATGTGAGAAAGGAAACAGGCATCAAAATCCAGGAGGCACAGAGAACCCCTCTGACCAATAAAAATAGGTCAACACCCCGATATCTAATAGTAAAACTTACGAGTCTCAGAGACAAAGAGAAAATCTTGAAAGCAGCTCGGGAGAAGAGATATGTAACCCATAATGGTAAAACATTAGATTGGCAACAGACCTATCCACAGAGACCTGGCAGGCCAGAAAGAATTGGCATGATATCTTTAGAGCACTAAATGAGAAAAATATGCAGCCAAGAATACTATATCCAGCGAGGTTGTCATTGAAAATAGAAGGAAAGATAAAAAGCTTCCAGGACAAACAAAAACTAAAGGAATTTCCAAACATGAAACCACCCCTCCAAGAAATATTGAAAGGGGTCCTCTAAGCAAAGAGAGAGCCTAAAAGCAGCATAGCCCAGAAAGGAACACAGACAATATAGAGTAACAGTCACCTTAAAGGCAATACAATGGCACTAAATTCATATCTTTCAATAGGTACCTTGAATGTAAATGGGCTAAATGCCCCAATCAAAAGACACAGGCTATCAGATTGGATTAAAAAACAAGACCCATCAATATGCTGTCTGCAAGAGACTCATTTGAGACTCAAAGACACCCCCACACTGAAAGTGAGGGGTGGAAAACCATTTACCATGCTAATGGACACCAAAAGAAAGCTGGAGTGGCAATCTTTATATCAGACAAATTAGATTTTAAAACAAAGACTGTAATAAGAGATGAGGAAGGACACTATATCCTACTTAAAGGGTCTATCTAACAAGAAGATCTAACAATTGTAAATATCTATGCCCCTAACATGGGAGCAGCCAATTATATAAGGCAATTAATAACAAAAGCAAAGAAACACATTGACAACAATACAATAATACTGGGGGACTTTAACACCCCCCTCATGGAAATGGACAGATCATCTAAGCAAAAGATCAACAAGGAAACAAAGACTTTAAATGACACACTGGAACAAATTGACTTCACAGACATATTCAGAACATTCCATCCCAAAGCAACAGAATACACATTCTTCTCTAGTGCCCGTGGAATATTCTCCAGAATAGATCACATCTTAGGTCACAAATCAGGTCTCAACCGGTACCAAAAGATTGGGATTATTCCCTGCATATTTTCAGACGACAATGCTTTGAAACTAGAACTCAATCACAAGAGGAAAGTCAGAAAGAACTCAAATACATGGAGGCTAAAGAGCAACCTACTAAAGAATGAATGGGTCAACCAGGAAATTAAAGAAGAATTTAAAAAATTCATGGAAACCAATGAAAATGAAAACACAACTGTTCAAAATCTTTGGGATACAGCAAAGGCAGTCCAGAGGAAAGCATACAGCAATACAAGCTTTTCTCAAGAAACAAGAAAGGTCTCAAATATACAACCTAACCCTACACCTAAAGGACCTACAGAAAAAACAGCAAATAAAGCCTAAACCCAGCAGGAGAAGAGAAATCATAAAGATCAGAGCAGAAATCAATGAAGTACAAACCAAAAGAACAGTAGAACAGATCAACGTAACAAGGAACTGGTTCTTTGAAAGAATTAACAGGATTGATAAACCCCTGGCCAGACTGATCAAAAAGAAAAGAGAAATGACCCAAATCCACAAAATCATGAATGAAAGAGGAGAGATCACAACCAACACCAAAGAAATAAAAACAATTATAAGAACATATTGTGAGCAAATCTATGCCAGAAATTAGATAACCTGGAAGAAATGGGTGCATTCCTAGAGATGTATCAACTACCAAAATTGAACGAGCAAGAAATAGAAAACCTGAAAAGACCAATAACCACTAAGGAAATTGAAGAAGTCATCAAAAATCTCCCAGTAAAAAAAAGCCTAGAGCCAAATGGCTTCCCAGGGGAATTCTACTGAACATTTAAAGAAGAATTAATACCGATTCTCCTGAAACTTGTCCAAAACATAGAAATGGAAGGAGAATATCCAAACTCATTTTATGAGGCCAACATTACCTTGATCCCAAAACCAGACAAAGACCTCATCAAAAAAGGAGAATTACAGACCAATATCCTTGATGAACATGGACGCAAAAATTCTCAGCAAAATACTAGCCAATAGGATCCAACAGTACATTAAAAGGATTATTCACCATGACCAAGTGGGATTGATCCCTGGGCTGCACGGTTGGTTCAACATCCACAAATCAATCAACGTGATACAATACATTAACAAAAGAAAGAACAAGAATCATATGATCCTCTCAATAGATGCAGAAAAAGCATCTGACAAAGTACAACATCCTTTCTTGATCAAAACTCTTCAGAGTATAGGGACAGAGGGTACATACCTCAGTATCATAAAAGCCATCTATGAAAAACCTACAGCGAATATCATTCTCAATGGGGAAAAGCTGAGAGCTTTCCCCCTAAGGTCAGGAACGCAGCAGGGATGTCCACTATCACCACTGCTATTCAACATAGTATTAGAAGTCCTAGCCACAGCAATCAGACAACAAAACGAAATCAAAGGCATCCAAATCAGCAAGGAGGAAGTCAAACTCTCACTCTTTCAGATGACATGATACTTTATGTGGAAAACCCAAAAGACTCCACACCAGAACTGCTAGAACTCATACAGGAATTCAGTAAAGTGGCAGGATATAAAATCAATGCACAGAAATCAGTGGCATTCCTATACACAAACAAGATAGAAGAGAGACAAATTAAGGAGTCAATCTCATTTATAATTGCAACCAAAACCATAAGATACCTAGGAATAAATTTAACCAAGGAGGCAAAGGATCTGTACTCAGAAAACTATAAAATGCTCATGAAAGAAATTGAGGAAGACACAAAAAAATGGAAAAACGTTCCATGCTCATGGATTGGAAGAACAAATATTGTGAAGATGCCAGTGCTACCTAGAGCAATCTACACATTCAATGCAATCCCCATCAAAATACCATCCACTTTTTTCAAAGAAATGGAACAAATAATCCTAAAATTTGTATGGAACCAGAAGAGCCCCCGAATACCCAGAGGAATGTTGAAAAAGAAAATCAAAGCTGGCGGCATCACAATTCCGGACTTCCAGCTCTATTACAAAGCTGTCATCATCAAGACAGTATGGTACTGGCACAAAAACACATAGATCAACGGAACAGAATAGAGAGCCTAGAAATGGACCCTCAACCCTATGGTCAACTAATCTTCGAGAAAGCAGGAAAGAATGTCCAATGGAAAAAAGACAGTCTCTTCAACAAATTGTGTTGGGAAAATTGGACAGCCACATGCAGAAGAATGAAACTGGACCATTTCCTTACACCACACACAAAAATAGACTCCAGATGGTTGAAAGACCTAAACATGAGACAGGAGTCCATCAATATTGTAAAGGAGAACACAGGCAGCAACCTCTTTGACCTCAGCCCCAGCAACTTCTTCCTAGAAACATCGCCAAAGGCAAGGGAAGCAAGGGCAAAAATGAACTATTGGGATTTCATCAAGATAAAAAGCTTTCCACAGCAAAAGAAGCAGTCAACAAAACCAAAAGACAACTGACAGAACGGGAGAAAATATTTGCAAATGACATATCAGATAAAGGGCTAGTATCCAAAATCTATAAAGAACTTATCAAACTCAACACCCAAAGAACAAA
>NW_027397065.1:37289451-37307451 GCF_003265705.2 Callorhinus ursinus
AGGAAGGGAAGAATGAAGGGGAGTAAGTCGGAGGGGGAGACAAACCATGAGAGACGATGGACTCTGAAAAACAAACTGAGGGTTCTAGAGGGGAGGGGGGTGGGAGGATGGGTTAGCCTGGTGATGGGTATTAAAGAGGGCATGTTCTGGGCGCCTGGGTGGCTCAGTTGGTTGGGCGACTGCCTTCGGCTCAGGTCATGATCCTGGAGTCTCAGGATCGAGTCCCACATCGGGCTCCCTGCTCAGCGGGGAGTCTGCTTCTCCCTCTGATCCTCTTCCCTCTCACGCTTTCTATCTCTCATTCTCTCTCTCTCTCAAATAAATAAATAAAATCTTAAAAAAAAAAGAGGGCACATTCGGCATGGAGCCTTGGGTGTTATGCACAAACAACGAATCATGGAACACTACATCAAAAACTAATGATGTAATGTATGGCAATTAACATAACAATAAAAAATAAAAAAATAAAAGAAAACAAAGCCAAATTTGTGCCTGCCCACACACAAGAAATAAGGAGTAAATCGTTGTTGTTTTAAATCATTGAGGTTTGGGAATGCTTGTTATGTGGTAATGACTGACTAATACAACCACCCACTTTTGTGACAACGTGGAGAAAAAATATTATTAACTTCAGTCATATCATTAATTAACATTCATGTGGTACTCAATGTGTATAGAAATATGCAATCTGACAGCCATAAAAGATTTGGAATTTTAGACTTTGCACTGGAAGTTTCTGGTGGAAGGGTATGACATTCATCCAATCACTCCTTTAATACCATTTATTATGAGCTTCTTCTGTGCCAGAAATACTGTGCTACAGCCTGGAAGAACAAAAATAAACAAGATGGACACCTGACATCAATAAACATGAGGCCTAGTAGAAGGTGACAGATTTGCAAAAAATGCAGTATTTTATAAAATTATACACATTGGCTGACTTTGAATTGTATATAGCACAGCAAGTAGAGTCCAGCATACTGTGTCAGCATGCTTGGGTCAGAATCTAGGCCCAATCTCTACCTTACCGTTATGTGCCTCTGTTTCCTCATTTTTAAAAAAAGCAGTGAATTGCGGTGCCTGGATGGTTCAGTTGGTTAAGCATCCAACTGTTGATTTTGGATCAGCTCATAATCTCACAGTCATGGGATCGAGCCCTGCATTAGGCTCCATGCTCAGCAGGGAGTCTGCTTGAGATTCTCTCTCTCACTCTCCCTCTCCTCCTCCCCCTGCTTGCTCTCACTCTCTCTCTCTCTCAAATAAATAAATAAATCTTTTAAAAAATATCTACATATAAAAAATAAATAAAAAATAAAAAGCAGTGAAATAGTTGTTAGGTCACTGCCTAATATATAACATAAACTCAATTCTAGTTATTATTATCACTGTTATTCTTATTGTCAGTATCAGCAGCATCTGTTCTTTTATAATCAATAGTTTCCTGAGCATAGTGTGCCTAGACACATGGAAGGCACTGTGCCAAAGGCTGAGAGGGATTCAAAAAGTAATGAAGCAGTCTTCTACTCTCAAGGCACTCACCAGGAAAATCCACATGAAAAGGACAGTGGTTATAGTGAGTGAAAAAATAGTCACTGGAAGAATCATGTAATATGTACCTTGTCAATTCAAAGAAATGGAAACAAATTATTTTATGTTCATATAAGCAGCCAGACCTAACCAGTTAAGTTTTCACTTGTATTATGAATTTGACTCAACCTTGCTTAGGATTACCCTATGTAAACTCTTGATAGCTACAACTAAAATTAAAAAGTAGGAATTTGTATTTCTTCCTTGATAAATTGACCCAGTCTGACCTATATTCTCAGAAGGAGGGTCTCAGATAACAATTCCTATACAATTCTATTCAAGTTGTATAAACTGGTCTATAGCTATGGCTCTGCCATTTGCAAAAGAAAAATATAAAATATAATCTGGATTCCAGAGCTTGCCTTACTTACCACATTTCTAATTCAGACTTAGTGGCTGTAAAACAGCCTTAGTTGGTCCAAATTTCCAAAATAACCACAATATCTAATTTCTATCCAAATATACATGCAGGAAAAAAAAACAGAATAAGTTTGTTATTAAAGTTTAATGTGACAGATAAAAGTAATCCTAATAATACAATGTATAGACTAAAAGCCATATGTGACTGGAATAAAAGGAGGGCCAGTTCCCTGGACTTGGCCAAGGTGAGAGATATGGTGGTTTATGGAAGGTTCAGAGGTGGTATGGGAAATGGGAAATGGCCTTACTTTATATATATGAGCTTCAGGTATTTTCCCCTCCAAAATGAGGCATTTTGTTGATTATAATAAACAGAGACACCTGGGTGGCTCAGTTGGTTAAGCATCTGCCTTCAGCTCAGGTCATGATCCTAGGATTGAGCCCTGCATCAGGCTCCTTGCTCAACAGGGAGCCTGCTTCTCCCTCTGCCGGCCTCCCCCCCTGCTTGTGCTCTCTCTCTCTCTGTCTCTCTGACAAATAAATAAATACAATCTTAAAAAAAAAGCTTATAAACACACACACACACAAACCACTCACAAATCAATAAAACAGATATCTTTATAAAATTAGGCAAAGGATAAGAAGTAGTAGTTCAGAGGAAAGAAAATATGAATAGCTAACATGAAAATATGCTTAACTTTCCCAGTAAATACAGAAATTAAAATAAAGACAATATTAAGATATTTTACACTTATCTGATTGCATTTTAAAATATTACATATTAACAAGAGCTGAGAGGAAAATAAGAAGTTCTTTGATATACACAATTTTGTTGTGAAGCATCCTGGAGGGCAACTTGATACTATCTACCAAATTTTAAAATATGCTTAACTCTTAGCTAAGCTATTCTATTTGCATTATATCTTAAAGAAATATTTGTAGAAGGGGCGGAGCAAGATGGAGGAGGAATAGGAGACCTGGATTTCGTCTGGTCGCAGGAATTCAGCTGGATAGGGATAAAACCATTTTGAACACCTATGAACTCAACAGGTGATCACAGAAAGGAATAGCAACAACTCTCTGAACAGAAAAGCGACCACTTACTGGAAGGTAGGACGTATGGGGAAGTGAATCTGAGGTGATAGTCAGGAAGATAGACAATGGGGAAGGGGCCTCTGTCAGCCACTACTGGCAAGTGATAGAACAGCGGAGCACAAAATCAGAACTTGTAGGAGGCTGCTCCGCTGAGGGACGTCGCTCCAGTGGCTAAGCAGGGGGTGGAACCCTCTCTGGGACAGTGTGGTCTCAGGACCCTCAGGATCACAGGAAGACCAGGGGTGCCTGAGTGCGGCAGAGTTCCCAGGTATCAGAGTGAGGAAGCCGGCTGCAGAGATGGAGCTGAGGATCGAGCTCTCAGCTCGGGGTTGCCATAAACCATGATCCACAGCACAGCTGGGCCACTGCTCTTCCAGCAGGGACCCAACAAGTGGCAGATCCAGGGAGACTCCCCTTCCTCCCCTGGGAAGAGCGGCGCGGGAGCACACTGCAGGGATCTGCTGGGTTTAGAGACTCCACACGGGGTCGGGTGCCAGAGATAGAAACACTCCGTCACTGGCCAGGTGAGCATGGAGTGTGGCCAGAGACTGGGGAGATGGGAGTGATTGACTGCTTTTCTCTGGGGGCTCACTGAGGAGCGGGGCCCTGAGTTCTCGGCTCCTCCGGGGTGGAGATTGGGAGGCCGACATTTTCACTCTCGTCCTCCAAAGCTGTACGGAAAGCTTGCAGGGAACAAAAGTTCCTGAGAGCAAACCCGAGCAGATTCCTTAGCTGGGACCAGCAAGGGCAGGGCAATTCCACCTCTGGCAAAGACATTTGGGAACCACGGCAACAGGCCCCTCCCCCAGTAGATCAGCAAGAACGGCCAGCCAAGACCAAGTTTACTCTCCAGCGCTAGGGGAATACTGCACATAGAATTCATGGCTTTTTTTTACCATGATTCTTTAGTCTTTCAAAGTTAATTTTTTAACTGTCTTTTTTTTTTTAATTTTTCATTTTCCCTTTTTCAACCAACATCTTATCAATCCATTTAAAAAATATATTTTCTCATTTTTAGAGTCATATTCTATCCCTTCATAGTTGTTACCCTTATTTTTGGTGTATATATATATAAGTTGTTCCCTCTTTAAAATTTTGAGATAGTTTCTTCTAACAGATCAAAATATACCCTAAATCTCGAGTGTATGGCTTTGTTCTAGTCTCCTGCCTGATCACATTCTCTCCCCCCTTTTTTTTAATCCTCTTTCTTTTTTCAACCAACTTCTTATCAATTCCTTTTATAAAATCTTTTATAATTTTCATCTTTACAATCATATTCCATCCCTTCATCATATTAACTCTTATTTTTGAACATATACAAGTTTTTCTTTCTTTAAAATTTTAGGAGGCACTTTCTTCTGACAGACCAAAATATGCCCCAAATCTAGTGTGTGGCACTGATCTATGCATCAGCCTGATCATATTTGATCATATCCTGTTTTTTTTGTTTATTTGTTTTTATCTTTTTCTTTTTCTTTTTTCTTTCTTTCCATTTCTTTTCTCCTGGTTCCAGGTCTTTTCTGATTTGTTTAGTGTATATTTTCTGGGGACATTGTTACCCTGTTAGCATTTTCTTCTCTCATTCATCTATTCTCCTCTGAACAAAATGACAAGACAGGAAAAAAAATCACCTCAACAAAAAGAACAAGAGGCAGTACTGACTGCCAGGGACCTAATCAATAAGGACATTAGTATGATGTTGGAACTAGAGTTTGGAATGATGATTTTAAAGATACTAGCTGGGCTTGAAAAAACCATGGAAGTTATTAGATAAATCCTTTCTGGAGAAATAAAAGAACTAAAATCTAACCAAGTCGAAATCAAAAAAGGCTATTAATGAGGTACAATAAAAAATGGAGGCTCTAACTGCTAGGATAAATGAGGCAGAAGAGAGAATCAGCGATATAGAAGACCAAATGATGGAAAATAAAGAAGCTGAGAAAAAGAGAGATAAACAACTACTGGATCACGAGGGCAGAATTCGAGAGATAAGCGATACCATAAGACTAAACAACATTAGAATCATTGGGATCCCAGAAGAAGAAGAAAGAGAGAGAGATACAGAAGGTATACTGGAGCAAATTATAGCAGAGAACTTCCCTAGTTTGGGGAGGGAAACAGGCATCAAAATCCAGGAGGCACAGAGAACCCCTCTCAAAATCAATAAAAATAGGTCAACACCCCAACATCTAATAGTAAAGCTTACGAGTCTCAGAGACAAAGAGAAAATCCTGAAAGCAGCTCAGGAGAAGAGAGATGTAATCTACAATGGTAGAAACATTAGATTGGCAAAAGACCTATCCACAGAGACCTGGCAGGCCAGAAAGAACTGGCATGATATTTTCAGAGCACTAAATGAGAAAAATATGCAGCCAAAAAAACTATATCCAGCGAGGTTGTCATTGAAAATAGAAGGAGAGATAAAAAGCAAGCTTCCAGGACAAACAAAAACTAAAGGAATTTGCAAACACAAAACCAGCCCTCCAAGAAATATTGAAAGGGGTCCTCTAAGCAAAGAGAGAGCCTAAAAGTAACATAGATCAGAAAGGAACACAGACAATATAGAGTAACAGTCACCTTACAGGCAATACAATGGCACTAAATTCATACCTTTCAATAGTTACCCTGAATGTAAAAGGGCTAAATGCCCCAATCAAAAGACACAGGCTATCAGATTGGAACAAAAACAAGACCCATCGATATGCTGTCTGCAAGAGACTCATTTTAGACCCAATGACACCCCCAGATTGAAAGTGAAGGGGTGGAAAACCATTTACCATGCTAATGGACACCAAAACAAAGCTGGGTGGCAATCCTTATATCAGACAAACTAGATTTTAAAACAAAGACTGTAATAAGAGATGAGGAAGGACACTATATCCTACTTAAAGGGTCTATCCAACAAGATCTAACAATCGTAAATATCTATGCCCCTAACATGGGAGCAGCCAATTATATAAGGCAATTAATAACAAAAGCAAAGGAACACTTGACAACAATACAATAATAGTGGGGGACTTCAACACTGCCCTCACTGAAATGGACAGATCATCTAAGCAAAAGATCAACAAGAAAATAAAGACTTTAAATGACACACTGGACCAAATGCACTTCACAGATATATTCAGAACATTCCATCCCAAAGCAACGGAATACACATTCTTCTCTGGTGCCCGTGGAATATTCTCCAGAATAGATCACATCCTAGGTCACAAATCAGGTCCCAACCGGTACCAAAAGACTGGGATCATTCCCCGCATATTTTCAGACGACAATGCTTTGAAACTAGAATTCAATCACAAGACGAAAGTCGGAAAGAACTCAAATACATGGAAGCTAAAGAGCATCCTACTAAAGAATGAATGGGTCAACCAGGAAATTAAAGAAGAATTTAAAAAAATCATGGAAACCAATGAAAATGAAAACACAACTGTTCAAAATCTTTGGGATACAGCAAAGGCAGTCCTGAGAGGAAAGTATACAGCAATACAAGCTTTTCTCAAGAAACGAGAAAGGTCAAATACACAACCTAACCCTACAACCAAAGGAGCTGGAGAAAGAACAGCAAATAAAGGCCAAACTGAGCAGGAGAAGAGATATAATAAAGATCAGAGCAGAAATCAATGAAGTACAAACCAAAAGAACAGTAGAACAGATCAACGAAACTAGGAGCTGGTTCTTTGAAAGAATTAACATGATTGATAAACCCCTGGCCAGACTTTTCAAAAAGAAAAGAGAAATGACCCAAATCAACAAAATCATGAATGAAAGAGGAGAGATCACAACCAACACCAAAGAAATACAATTATAAGAACATATTGTGAGCAAATCTATGCCAGCAAATTAGATAATCTGGAAGAAGTGGATGCATTCCCAGATATGTATCAACTACCAAAACTGAACCAGCAAGAAATAGAAAACCTGAACAGACCTATAAGCACAAAGGATGTTGAAGCAGTCATCAAAAACCTCCCAACAAACAAAAACCCAGGGCCATATGACTTCCCAGGGGAATTCTACTGAACATTTAAAGAAGAATTAATACCTATTCTCCTGAAACTGTTCCAAAAATAGAAATGGAAGGAAAACTTCCAAACTCATTTTATGAGGCCACCATTACCTTGATCCCAAAACCAGACAAAGACCCCATCAAAAAGGAGAATTACAGACCAATATCCTTGATGAAGGTGGATGCAAAAATTCTCAGCAAAATACTAGCCAATAGGATCCAATAGTACATTAAAAAGATTATTCACCATGACCAAGTGGGATTTATCCCTGGGTTACAGGGTTGGTTCGACATCCAGAAATCAATCAATGTAATAAAATACATTAATCAAAGAAAGAACAAGAATCATATGATCTTCTCAATAGATGCAGAAAAAGCATTTGACAAAGTACAGCATCCTTTCTTGATTAAAACTCTTCAGAGTCTAGGGATAGAGGGCACATACCTGAATATCATAAAAGCCATCTATGAAAAACCCACAGTGAATATCATTCTCAATGGGGAAAAACTGAGAGCTTTCCCCCTAAGGTCAGGAACATGGCAGGGATGTCCACTTTCACCACTGTTATTCAACATAGTATTAGAAGTCCTAGCCACAGCAATCAGACAACAAAAAGAAATAAAAGGCGTCTAAATTGGCAAAGAAGAAGTCAAACTCTCTTCACAGATGACATGATACTTTATGTGGAAAACCCAAAAGACTCCACACCAGAACTGCTAGAACTCATACAGGAATTCAGTAAAGTGGCAGGATATAAAATCAATGCACAGAAATCAGTGGCATTCCTATACACCAACAACAAGACAGAAGAGAGACAAATCAAGGAGTCTATCCCATTTACAATTGCACCCAAAACCATAAGATACCTAGGAATAAATCTAACCAAAGAGGCAAAGAATCTGTACTCAGAAAACTATAAAATACTCATGAAAGAAATTGAAGAAGACACAAAGAAATGGAAAAACGTTCCATGCTCATGGATTGGAAGAACAAATATTGTGAAGATGTCAATGCTACCTAGAGCAATCTACACATTCAATGCAATCACTATCAAAATGCCATCTACTGTTTTCAAAGAAATGGAACAAATAATCCTAAAATTTGTATGGAACCAGAAAAGATCCCAAATAGCCAGAGGAATGTTGAAAAAGCAAAGCAAAGCTGGCAACATCACAATTCCAGACTTCCAGCTCTATTACAAAGCTGTCATCATCAAGACAGTATGGTACTGGCACAAAAACAGATACATAGATCAATGGAACAGAATAGACAGCCCAGAAATGGACCCTCAACCCTATGGTCAACTAATCTTCAACAAAGCAGGAAAGAATGTCTAATGGAAAAAAGACAGTCTCTTCAACAAATGGTGTTGGGAAAATTGGACAGCCACATGCAGAAGAATGAAACTGGACCATTTCCTTATACCACACACAAAAATAGACTCCAAATGGTTGAAAGACCTAAACGTGAGACAGGAGTTCATCAAAATCCTAAAGGAGAACACAGATAGCAACCTCTTTGACCTCAGCTGCAGCAACTTGTTCCTAGAAACATCGCCAAAAGCAAGGGAAGCAAGGGCAAAAATGAACTATTGGGATTTCATCAAGATAAAAAGCTTTTGCACAGCAAAGGAAACAGCAAAACCAAAAGACAACTGACAGAATGGGAGAAGATATTTGCAAATGACATATCAGATAAAGGGCTAGTATCCAAAATCTATAAAGAACTTATCAAACTCAACACTCAAAGTACAAATAATCCAATCAAGAAATGGGCAGAAGACATGAACAGACATTTTTCCAAAGAAGACATCCAAATGGCCAACAGGCACATGAAAAAGTGCTCAACATCGCTCAGCATCAGGGAAATCCAAATCAAAACCTCAGTGAGATACCTCCTCACACCAGTCAGAATGGCTAAAATTAACAAGTCAGGAAATGACAGATGTTGGTGGGGATGCGGAGAAAGGGGAACCCTCCTACACTGTTGGTGGGAATGCAAACTGGTGCAACCACTCTGGAAAACAGTACAGAGGTTCCTCAAACAGTTGAAAATAGAGCTACCATAAGATCCAGCAATCACACTACTGGGTATTTACCACAAAGATACAAATGTAGGGATCTGAAGTGGTACGTGTACCCCAATGTTTATAGCAGCAATGTCCACAGTAGCCAAACTGGAAAGAGCCACGATGTCCATCGACAGATGAATGGATAAGGAAGAGGTGGTATATATACGCAGTGGAACATTATGTAGCCATCAAAAGGAATGAGATCTTGCCATTTGCAATGACGTGGATGGAACTGGAGGGTGTTATGCTGAGTAAAATAAGTCAATCAGAGAAAGACATGTAACATATGACCTCACTGATATGAGGAATTCTTAATCTCAGGAAGCAAACTGAGGGTTGCTGGAGTGATGGGGGGGTGGGAGGGATGGGGTGGCTGGGTGATAGACACTGGGGATGGTATGTGCTATGGTGAGCTCTGCGAATTGTGCCAGACTGTTGAATCACAGATCTGTACCTCTGAGACAAATAATACATTATATGTTTAAAAAAAAAAAGAAAAAGATGAAGAAGATAGCAGGAGGGGGAGATGAACCCTGAGAGATGATGGACTTGAATAACAAACTGAGGGTTCTAGAGGGGAGGGGTGTAGGTGGATGGGTTAGCCTGGTAATGGGTATTAAAGAGGGCATGTAAAAAAAAAAAAGAAATATTTGTATAACTGCACAAAGAGGAATATAAAGGGCCGCTCATTGCACCTATCATTTCAGTAGAGAAAAAAGAAAAAAAAAGAAAAAACCCGTCTTAATGTTGAAATGATTAAATAGACTATTTTACCATTACTGCAGAAATTCAAAAGAATGAGGTAGATTTCTATATATCGGAATGGTAATGTCTCACATCATTGGATTAAAAAAGCAGGTTTCTGAACAATATGAAAGATATGGCATTATTTGTTTTGAAAATGTCCACATGAAATATATTATTCTATGTGAATATATATATGTAAAAATGTATGGAAAATAGTCTTGAAAGATACAAAACAGTGGTTATTTCTGAGAAGGGGACTGACATTGCAGAGTCTAAATGGACATTTACAAGCAAACAACAACAAAAGCCAGAGACAGAACTGTGAGACAAGTGCAAGTGATCAATAAATGTGAAAGAGGATGAGAGAGAAAAGACATTACTAAATGGACACTGCTACTGTATTAATCCATACTGTTTTAATTTTTACAAAACTTTTCCATGTAATTACAAATAAATAGAACTTTCACTTACCAAGATGGAATAACAAGGAATGCATTTACAATCTCTACTGAAACAACCAAAACCTGACAAACTATGTGAAATAAAAATTATAAGACACCAGATATCAGGCAATCAAGGTGAGTAATCCTTGAGAGATGGGAAACAAATGAGGTGAGGCTTGTGACTAATGTCTTAAACTCTGAGGCTGCTATAACAAAATATTATAGGCTGGGTAGCTTATAAACAATAGAAATTTATTTTTTACAGTTTTGGAGGCTGGAAGTCCAAGATCAGGGTGTCAACCATGTCAGGCAAGGACCCTATACCCGACAGTATACTTTTCATTGTCCCTTCCCATGGTGGAAGAGAGAAGGGAACTCTCTTGAGCCTCTTTTATGAGACACTAATTATATTCATGAGGGCTCCGTCCTCATGACCTATCACCTCCCAAAGGCCCACCTCCTATTGCTATCACTTTGGGCATTAAGATATTAGTATATAAGCTTTAGAGGATATAAACATTCAGATCATAGCAACCAACCAGCTTATTGAGAGAATTTCTGGGATGCAGAACAAGGTGGAGGAATCCAGGCAATGCCCAGAGGAGGACTCTTTGAGTTGGAGAGATAGAGTTAAAATTCTAAGAGAGACAAGGTTGTGACTCAAATTCATAGGACAGAGTAACAGAGGTCAACACACACACAAAAAAAAAACTCCAGAAATCTGTAGAGTTCCAAGTATTCAGCTGAGTGCTGATCAGTAAATGCATGAGAGGAAACTACCAGAGGGTGGAAAAAGAACCACATGAAAGGAATCATCACACAGGACTGGAAGTAGTGCAGTTTCCATGATTCATGGGACATTGAGTAGAGCAACTAGAATGATCTTTCCACAGCAGTGTGGAATAGTTACCCCAAGGCTGAGCACTGCTCTAGTCCATCTAAAGAATCTTAAAATTTGATACCTGAAGATCAAAATATTTCCAAGTAACTTAACTACATCCCAGAATAAAGCTAAAGAGTATTTATAGGGAAACAAATAAACAAAAGCCAACACCTCAGGGTGTTGGCTTCTCTCTCTCTCCCTCTGCTGCTCCCCCTGCTATGCTCATTTTTTCTCTGTCAAATAAATAAATAAAATCTTAAAAAAAAGCCAACACCCAACAAAATAGAGTTCACAGTGTCTGACATCCAAATATAAATTACTAAAAAAGAACAAAGTTACAAAGAAAAAATATAGCCCATGTACTAGAGTTAAATTAATTAATTAAATTGAATCAGAACAGACACAGATGTTACAATCTATAGACAAAATTATTAAGGAAGTCATTTAAATTATCTTCCATATATTCAAAAATCAGTTACAAACATAGAAGATATTAAGAAATGCAAATCCCAAAGGTAAAAACTCCAATGCGTAAGATTTTAAAATAGCCTGTATGGGCTTAAAGACAGAGTAAACATTACAAAAAAAAAAAAGGCAGAAAAACTTGAAGGCATAGTGATAAAAATGATCTAAAATCAAACACTGAAAGAAGCAAAAATTAACAATCACAGAAACAAAACAAAAAACAAGCAAACAACAACAAAAGCCAGAGACAGAACTGTGAGACAACTGCAAGTGACCTAATAAATGTGAAAGAGGATGAGAGAGAAAAGAAAGTTTGAAAAATAATGACCACATTTATTGAAAACTATAAAGCTTCAGATCTAAAAATCACAATGAACCTCAAGCACAAGAGATGAAGAAAATGATAGCAAGCACATAATAAATTGTTCAAAACCAGTAATAAAAAGAAATTCTAAAAGAGTCTAATTATAGAGGAATAAATATAATGATGACTGAAAATTTCTAGTCAGAAAAACCTGCACCCCAAAAAACAGTTTAAACATTTTAACAGTTTAAACGAAATATTTTAAAAATCCTGGGGGTGGGAGGATGGAGAGGGAGATAATTTAGAAATCTATATCTGGTGAAAACTTCTTTCAAAAACAAAGGTGAAATAAAGACATTTTCAGGCACACAAAAGCTGAAAGAATTCCTTATTACCAGATATTCCCTATAAAAATATATAGGAAGTTGTTTAGACAGAAAATAAAAAATATTGGTAAACTGTGATAAGTCAAAATATAAACTATATACCCTAAAACAATCACTAAAATAACAAAGTAATGAGTTTTAGTTAATGCATCAACAAAGGAGGTAAATTTGATTTATAAACTATCTTCAATTGATCCAATAGTTGGCAGGAAAAAAACAATACAAGGAGAAAAGAACAGATGGGACACATAGAGAGTAGACAGATTGATGATAGACTTAAATCTTACTATATCATTAATCACACTAAATGTAAATGTTCAGAATATCCTCCCAAAAAGGATGAGATTGTAAAATTAGATAAAAACAAAAGCAATACTCAACCAGTGGCTGTGTATAAGAAAGACACTTCAAATGTAAAGATACAACTATAAAGATACAAATGTAAAGTAAAAGAATGACAAAAGTTGTATAATGCTAACACTACTCAAAAGACAACTAGGGTAGCTGTTTAATATAAAACAAATTTTATTTTTAGGCAAACCGGCGAAGCACATTTTCAGTGATAAGATGTTTTTTTTTTCCTGATAATGATAAAGTGTCAATGCATTAAGAAAATAAAACTATGATAAATTTTATGTACCTAATAAGAGAAATTCAAAATATGTGAAACAAAATTTAGTAGAACAGCAAGGACAAATAGACAAAACCATACTTGCAGTCAAAGATTGCAATACATCTCTCTCAATTTATAGAATAGGGGGAAGGAAAATCAGTAAAGTTATAAAACAATTGAAAACAGATAGCAACTAACAACCTTTATGGAATACTCTCTGCAACAACAGCAAAATGCAACATTTTTCCAAGAGCACATGAAATATGTGCCAAGAGAGGCCACATATTGTACCTAAAAATGATCCTCAGGTAACTTCAAAGTATACAAGTTACACAAATACTATTCAAATATGAACTAAATTTTTAAAATAACAGAAATATTTGGAGATAAACTCAGATAAACTCAAAATATTTGGGAACCAAACCACACTTCTATGGGTCAGAGCAAATATCAAAAGGGAAAATTAGAAGGTATTTTGGATTGAATAAAAATAAAAACAAGCCATATCAAAGATTTGGGGTAGCCAATTTACCATACCAAAAGTCCATGTTTAAAAACATGAATGATCTTAAATAAAAGACCTCAACTTCCAACTTAAGAATTCAGAAAAAGAAGAGCAAATTTAGCCTAAAGTAAGCAGGAAAAAAGAAATTAATAAAGATCAAAATGTAAATCAATGAAATAGAAAACAAATGAGAAAATTAATAAAACCAGAAGCTTATTTTTATACATGATCAATAAACCTGATAAACCTCTAGGTAGACTAATCAGAATAAAAAGGGAAGACTGAAATCACCAAGCTCATGAATGACAGATGGCATCACTATAATTTCTACAGATATTGAAAGAATAATAAGGGAATATAGCCAAAAATTTGACAACTTAGAGAAATAAGACAAAATTTTGAAGGACACAAAGTACAAAAGCTCACCTAAAAATAATCTGAAGAATCCTAAATTCATTAAAGAAACTGAATTTATTGTGCCAGCCTTACATGACTTCACTGGTTAATTCTACAAAACATTTAAGGAGGAAATACTAACAAATTCTACACAAAATTTTCCAGGAAAATTATAAAAAATGGAATACTTCCCAATTCACTTTATGAAGCCATCATTACTTTGATACAAAAACTGCACAAAAGCATTACATGAAAAGACAGCTATAGACCCATAGTATTAATAATTATAGGTGAAAAAAATTCTTACTAGAATTTTATAAAATCAAATCTAAAAATTTATTAAAAGGATTTTATTCCAGAAATACAAGTCTGATAAAACCAAAGTACATGAAAATCTCAACAGATGTAGAAATAGCATTTGAAAAAATCCAACATCCATTCTTGATGATAACTCTTACCAAATCAGAAATAGCAGGAGATTTCCTCAGCCTGGAAAAGTATGTCTACAAAAACCCCATAGTTAATACAATAGTAATGATGAAAGACTAAATGCTTCCAACCTAAGATCAGTAACAAGATAATGTGTCCAATCTTACCACCTCCATTAAATATTTCACTAGAGATTCTAACCAGTGTTATAAAGCAGGAAAATATAAGTAAAAATGGTTTTTATTTTCAGGTGAAATGGTAGTCTATGTTGAAAATTTGATAGAAAAAAATGTTAAAGTATTTATAAGTGATTTTGGCAAGATTGCAGTATATAAGATCAGTATTTTAAAAAACTGCATTGCTATATACCAGCAAAAATAATGAAATAAAATATATCATTTGTATTGGCATCAAAATATGAAATTCTTAGAGATAAATCTGACAAGAGATATTAAAGATCTATACACAGAAAACTAAAAGCTCTATTGCTATAAGAAATGAAAGAAGAACTAAATAATTGGAATGATATATTGTGTTCAGGTTTGGAAGACTCAATATTGGTAAGATGTCAATTATTCCCAATTTGATGGATAGATTCAATGCCTCCCAAACAAAAGGGCAACAAGCTTTCCTTACAGAAACTCACAAACTTATTCTAAAATTCACAGGGAAAGGCAAAGGACCTAGAATAAACAAAACAACTTCAAAACAAACAGAATTGTAGGGCTAACATTCTTTGATTTCATTATAAACCTACAGAATTAAGACAGGGTGCTATTAGAAAAATAAACACATACACACCCCAAAATGAAATAAAACAACAAAAAAGAAAACAAACAAAAAAAGACAAATAAATAAATGGAACAGACTGAAGTCTTCAGAAATAGGTCCACACTATGGTAACTGCTTTTTGACAAAGGAACAGAGACAATTTCGTGGAGAGAAGATAATAGTTATCAACAAATGGTACTAGATCTTAGGAAATTCCATAAAAAAAAAAAAAAAAACAACCCACAATCTATGTTTTACACTATATATAAAGTTTAAGTCAGAAAGGATTATGAACATAAATGTAAATCCTAAAACTACAAATGTGTTAAAAAGAAAATTTTCTGGACTCAGCTTAGGCAAATGTCTCCTGAGTATGATATCAAAAGCATATTTCATAAAATGACACAAAAAAATTATCTTTCAAAAACAACAAAAACTTCTCAAAAGACACTGGTAAGAGAATGTAAAGACAAATTTCATCCTGGAAAAAAATATGTGCAAATTATATTTTTGATAAATGACTTGTATCTGGAATATATAATTTTCAAAACTCACTGATCAAAAACCGAACAGTCCAATACTAAAATAGACAAAAAGATATATATAAAACCTATGTATTAGATAATTACAAATATATATATATATATGCGCATATGGAAATGTTAAACGTCATTTCATTAGGGAAGTGCAAATTAAAACTACACTGTTTTTGAGGTTGAGGTACAAATTTCCAGTTATAAAATAAATAAATCATGGGGATGAAAAGTACGCATGGAGAATATAGTTGATAATGTTGTAATAACATTGTATTGTGACAGATGATAACTACACTGTGATGAGCCCTGCATAATGTATACAATTGTCAAATTACTATGTTGTACACCTGAAACTAATATAACATCCTATATCAACTATACTTCAATAATCAAAACTTAAAAAAAAAAACCCTACAATGTGAAACCACTACACACCTATTAGAATGGCTCACATGAACAAGGACTGACAAGACCAAGTATTATTAGAGATGTGTGGGAACTACAATAGAAAATATTCGCTTTATGCAAAGGAAGGCAGTAAAGGAAGAATAGAGGAATCACAAACAGGAGACACAGAAAATGATACACAGTATTGTGGAAATCTTTCTATATAAATTGATGAAATACAAGCTACCCTTTTCCTTTTGCATGCCTGTTTTATATTCTATTTAGTGTTATGTTTCATAATTTAATTTACCACCAATGGTGATTGTTTATATTGTATCCATGTCTTTGTAATTATAAATAGTCCTATGATAAACATCCTTACAGGTATGTTGTGATTCAGGGTTTGGTTGTTTATTTGTTTGTTTTAAAGCACCAGATGCCATACGTTTTCTTCTCTCACAGAGCAGTGGCTAGCTATGGAAGAACAGTGAAGGGTGAGCCTCATATACAATTATGGTACTGTTCCATACTTTTGAAACCACTCAGGTTCCATCCAAATATGGATGAAAACTCAGGTTCCATCCAAATATGAGCTAATTCAAAAAATGTACTTGGGTAACACTGGCAATATAGACGATCCTTCTGTTCAGGATTAAATTGTGGGAAAATTCGTGTAAGCCTCAGACTTGCTGTGTTAGAGAAAATCTCTTAGCCTCAACTCCTGTGCTTGCGCTCTTGCAAGAGCTCTATGCAGTAACACAAGCCATCACCAATATCATCATAAAGGCCTCAAATACTGTCATTTATTCTGGGCTTATACTCTTAATAGTGAGCTGTGAACTAAGAACTTCCTATTATCGGAGGAGAGGAGCAAGATGGCGGAGGAGTAGGAGACCTGGATTTCGTCTGGTCTCAGGAATTCAGCTGAATAGGGATCAAACCATTCTGAAGACCTACGAACTCAACAGGAGATCAAAGAGGAGAGTAGCAACAACTATCTGAACAGAGAAGCGACCACTTACTGGAAGGTAGGACGTGCGGAGAAGTGAATCTGAGGCGATATTCGGGAGGATAGACGGCGGGGGAGGGGCCTCCGCCGGCCACTTCTGGCAAGTGCTAGAGCCGCGGAGCACAAAATCGGAACTGTTAGAAGTCAGCTCCGCTGAGGGACGTCGCTCCTGTGGCTAAGCAGGGGGTGGAATCCTCCCGGGACAGTGTGGTCTCAGGACCCTCGGGGTCACAGAAAGACCGGGGGAGCCTGAGTGCGCCAGAGCTCCCAGGTATCGGAGCGGGGAAGCCGGCTGCAGAGACGGAGCCAAGGCGTGGGCTCTCAGCTCGGGGTTGCCATAAACTGTGATCCGCGGTCCAGCAGGGCCACTGCTCCTGCAGCAGGGACCCAACAAGCGGCAGATCCGGGGAGACTCCCCTTCCTCCCCCGGGAGGAGTGGCGTGGGAGCGCACTGCAGGGATCTGCTGGGTTTGGAGACTCCACACGGGGTCGGGTGCCAGAGATAGCAACGCTCGGTCACAGTCTGGGTGAGCACAGAGTGCGGCCGGAGACCAGGGACACAGGAGTGACTGCTTTTCTCTGGGGGCGCACTGAGGAGCGGGGCCCCGAGTTCTCAGCTCCTCCAGGTGGAGATTGGGAGGCCACCATTTTTGCCCTGGTCCTCCAAGACTGTACGGAGAGCTTGCAGGGAACAAAAGCTCCTGAGATCAAACTCGAGCAGCTTGCTTAGCCCGGACCGACAAGGGCGGGGCAATTCAGCCTCCGGCAAAGACATTTGGAAACCACAGCAACAGGCCCCTCCCCCAGAAGATCAGCACGAACAGCCAGCAAGCCAAGACCAAGTTTAGCGATCAAGGAGAACCGGAGAACTCCAGCGCTAGGGGAATACTGCACATAGAATTCATGGCTTTTTTTAAACATGATTCATTAGTTCATCAAAGTTAATTTTTGTTAACTGTTTTTTTTTTCTTTTTCCCTTTTTCAACCAACATCTTATCAATCT
>NW_027397065.1:37307551-37309155 GCF_003265705.2 Callorhinus ursinus
TTTTTTTTTTTAAATCTTCTTTCTTTTTTCAAACAACTTCTTATCTTATCAAGTCCTTTTATAAAATCTTTTATAATTTTCATCTTTACAGTCATCTTCTATCCCTTCATTGTATCAACCCTTATTTTGTACATATATGTCTTTCTTCCTTTAAAATTTTAGGAGGCACTTTTTTCTAACAGACCAAAATACGCCCAAAATCTAGTGTGTGGCACTGATCTATGCACTAGCCTGATCATATTTGATCACATTCTGCTTTTTTTGTATTGTTCTGTTTTTGTTTTTATCTTTTTTTTTCTTTTTTTCTCTTTCTTTTTTCTTTCTTTTGCTTTCTTTTCCCCTGGTTTCAGGTCTTTTCTGATTTGTATACAGTATATCTTCTGGGGACGTTGTAAACCTGTTAGCATTTTGTTCTCTCATTCATCTCTTCTCCTCTGGACAAAATGACAAGATGAAAAAAATCACCTCAGCAAAAAGAACAAGAGGTAGTACCGTCAGCCAGGGACCTACTCGATACGGACATTAGTACAATGTCAGACCTAGAGTTCAGAATCATGACTTTAAAGATACTAGCTGGGCTTGAAAAAAGCGTGGAAGTTATTAGAGAAACCCTTTCTGGAGAAATAAAAGAACTAAAATCTAACCAAGTCGAAATCAAAAAGGCTATTGATGAGATGCAATCAAAAATGGGGGCACTAACTGCTAGGATAAATGAGGCAGAAGAGAGAATCAGTGATATAGAAGACCAAATGATGGAAAATAAAGAGGCTGAGAAAAAGAGGGAGAAACAACTACAGGATCATGAGGGCAGAATTCGAGAGATAAGTGATACGATAAGACGAAACAACATTAGAATAATTGGGATCCCAGAAGAAGAAGAAAGAGAGAGAGGGGCAGAAGGTATATTGGAGCAAATAATAGCAGAGAACTTCCCTAATGTGAGGAAGGAAACAGGCATCAAATCCAGGAGGCACAGAGAACCCCTCTGAAAATCAATAATAATAGGTCAACACCCCGACATCTAATAGTAAAACTTACGAGTCTCAGAGACAAAGAGAAAATCCTGAAAGCAGCTTGGGAGAAGAGATATGTAACCTACAATGGTAGAAACATTAGATTGGCAACAGACCTATCCACAGAGACCTGGCAGGCCAGAAAGGACTGGCAAGATATCTTCAGAGCACTAAACGAGAAAAATATGCAGCCAAGAATACTATATCCAGCTAGGCTATCACTGAAAATAGAAGGAGAGATAAAAAGCTTCCAGAACAAACAAAAACTAAAGGAATTTGCAAACACGAAACCAGCCCTCCAAGAAATATTGAGAGGGGTCCTCTAAGCAAAGAGAGAACCTAAAAGCAGCAAAGAGCAGAAACGAACACAGACAACAGACAGTTAACAGTCACCTTACAGGTAATACAATGGCACTAAATTCATACCTTTCAATAGTTACCCTGAATGTAAATGGGCTCAATGCCCCAATCAAAAGACACAGGCTATCAGATTGGATTAAAAAACAAGACCCATCAATATGCTGTCTGCAAGAGACTCATTTTAGACCCAAAGACACCCCCAGATTGAAAGTGAGGGGGTGGAAAACCATT